>NC_069500.1:853261831-853344331 GCF_027579735.1 Bombina bombina | reverse complement strand
GGCCTGTTAATTACCCCTAAACCTCAGATACATGTCTGTATTGCTAGCTAAACAGAAAACATATGTTGTATTGTAACTTTGAAATTCATTGAAAATACAACTTGTATAATATTAAATATGAACACATTGTCTAATTGTCTAATATTAAATAGATTATTGCTAAACTTGATAGGTGGCTATTTTAGTCGGTCTAGAATTTTTATTTTTTTTTAAATATTTTTATTGAGGATTAAATTAAAAAAACAGACATAAATGCAATTATACAAAAACAGAGCAAGATACATGTGATATATGTCAGATCAATAAAGTGACAAAAGATCATATTGACAGAGATACATAAAAATCATGAAATATAATAAGACTTCCTTAAATCCCAATTGTATCTGCACAGTAATATAATAAAAAAGGAAAGTATATTGTGTATCCTCAATTTTTAACCTCCATAACATAGGTGAGGCCACTTTCGGGGCTCCAACACGTCCATTATAAAAGATAATAAAAAAATAGCAGGAGGGTTTTATATTATAGGGTCCCATTTTGGATCCTCGAGATATAATCAAAACCTATTGCTCTTCGTCATAGCCTATACAGCTACCATAAAGAGCTCATAGTACAAATCAACATAAGGGAAGGGGTACTATAAAGTAACAGAAGCTTGTTAAAGTATTAGTGCTTCAATACTCCAGCGGCATGAGAGCATATGAAAAAACAACTATCTCTGAGAAATAACTGGACACGCATTTCACATATATTGGCAATATCTATCAAACAATATCACCATTGGTCATTGTATTATTTATATATCGCAAGCTCTCAGCTCATCTAGATTACATTGTATGAACAATCGCTTTTTAAGTTTGGGAGACTAGTTTTGAAGTTGAATAGGGAGGTTCTATGGAATCTGCGTTCCTGTGTTTATTAAATAAACAAGAAGTTTAGGGAGGGCGGGATGGTGTTACTGAGGGTCGTGGTTACTAAATTATCCAGATATAAAAAGGACAAATAAATAATATACCTAACCCTACTAGGAAAGTACACTCTTCTATTGCTACAGGGATGGACATGATTATCAACTTACAACTATTTCTTACCTTAACATAGAGTCTTGATATTAAACTAATAGAAACTAGGATATTGCCCGGTATATCATCTCAAATAGTATGCATGCTTCGTGTCAGGCAAGACTAGAGTGAAATTACCAAAATCATTATGTACAATCTAGTGCAGGACCAACACGCCACATAATAAACTCTATCTATATAAATTACCCTTTCTAGGGAGTGTTCCAGTATATAAAAGTGCCTGTCTACAATGTGCCGCCATGCCCTGGCTAACACATAGTACTAAGATAAAGTGGTGGGTTACCCCATAAAACTAAGATAAACTATGCCTTCAACTTGGTAATGTTCGATACAACTATAGCATTGAATCTAAACTAAACAGGGTAGCTTAGCAGGGAGCTCTTATACATGTTCAGTGCAGATTATGCTCTAACTATACTTAACTATGAAAAAGATACGAATTTAGCACAAAGGTTATTGCCAGCCTTTTTCAGTGATCAAATCCCCTTAATCATAAAAGAAATCTAGTAAACCCCCTTCCTCCTGAGTTATATGTTATGTTGCCCCGGCCGCAGACAACATCTACCTTAAGCTGTATGAGGGGTATATACTTCTGTAAGTATACATTTTTAGGGATATGAGCATCAATCTTACAGCATGTCTGATAAATAACATATCAAATATCTCAGCTAAGCAACTCCAGCTCCACAAACATATCCATAAGCAGCACTGAGCCTCTAAATTTGCTCCGGGGTGAATAAGCAAATAATATACAGCAGATATATAGAACTAGCATAAGTGTGTGCTGCTAAGTAAAAGAACTAAACTGTAAATGGACAACGCTCTAGCAGTTCTTACTTAAACAAACAAAAAACATGTGAGACAGCATACAAATTCTAATATGTGAGACTGAGCATAATGATATATATGTGTTCTAAGGGGATATTAAAAGCTTACATTAGTAGGGAGAACAGATTTTAAAACTATAGGAGACAAAGCTATATCATCTGGTGAAAAACCCAGCCATACATACAGTCCATCAGTTCTGGCCATTATCCTATCCCAACAGTCAGTATAGTCCAGACAACTTTCTCAAGGGCTTGACAGTTACATGCATGGGTATAGCGCCTCCGGTCCGTTAACAAGCCGCATAGCCGGTCAATCTCCCGGACACGGCCACTAAGCATGACCAGCACATCTTTCAGGGCCGAACCAGTCTCTGCAAGCAAGGCGCTATCCAAATCTTTAGCTCTCGCTCTTCTGCCAACTTTCAACACTATTGCCAGCTCGATGTCTCCCAGCCTCACAAACGCAGCACATCCAGCGCCGAAATTGTCATCGCCGTCTGCTGGAGGTAAAAACATAGTAGCTCCTCAGAACCCGTGCTCCCCGTCTAACATCTTTTGTGCCACAGATGTATCCTCTGCTGATGGCGGGGTAGATTGCAGCATTGTCTGTTGGCTCTGTATCACATGCCTTTCGGTACTATAATCGAGTACCCTTTCCGACTTCATTTGTTGCTCAGAGGAAGGAGGCAGAGGGTGGGTATAGTTGTCAAATATCTGGGGAAATTTCTCTCTCCAGCTCCCAAAACATGATATGGACAGTGTTACAAAGATCCTCCATGGCTAAGGATGGTTTTGCCAGGTTGCTAACAGTCCATACACAAACAAGCTGTTGTCAAGGTATTTGAAATATTATTAAATAATATATAGAAGTATATTTATCTTTATTTAATAAACCTGTGGATGTGCACATGGTCTGTAAAACAAAGGATTATGTCCAAGTTATTAAGTTATTGTTAAAGTTATGCTAGACACACAGGGGGGGGGGGGGGGCAATGGAACATGAGGCCCATACCAAATTTGCTATAATCAACTTACAGTTTGAGACAGGGTGAGTCATAAAAGGCAAATTAAGAGGATAGATTGTCAGATAGGTGACACCACACAAAATATATGGAGACGAAATGTCTGAAATACCCTTTTGGAACTGATCAGAATCATAGGGAAACAGCTTTTATGCACATAGGTGTTAATTATCCCTAAAACATCAAATACACATCTGCACTGCTAGTTAAACAGAAAATATGCTGTATTAAGACTTTTACAACTACTCGTGGATTGACCCCATGTGGGGCAGTAAAGGCCTTGGGAAACAAAAGACAGATGCTGAGGTGTGACTCTGGAAGCTCACGTAAGCAGACAGCCAATAAACTTCTTTTTTTCTCTCTGTTTAAATGCATGCCCCAGAATGTATTAAATATAGAAATTTGGGAAATTTTCTAATTCTCTATTATTATTACATGGGTATTTGCTAAGCTTGGGAGGTAACTGTTTTAGTCAGTCAAAAATGTTTAATAACCTCTGTTTTGTTTATATTTTTCAGACATATAATCTCAGATCTACATAGAAATGTATGTGCATATATATATATATATATATATGTTTTGAAAACATAAAAAATCTTACTTAGCCTCTGTGTTTTTAATAATATAAATAAATACTTGTGAACCTGGAAAGAAATAATTGATGATACTGAATCTTATTTCAGATGGACCCTAGACATATGAATGCTTGGATCACTTCTAATAATTATTTCTTATTTTTATTGCAGACAACCATTGGTCATGGGCATCAATCTATGCACTTAGAAAGAGATGGAATGCCTGCATGAAATGAAATAAATCATATCATATGAATGTGCAATAAATGTTTATAAAGTTTTAAATACATCTTGTAAAATATAGTGAGATGAAGATATGGAAGTTACTTTGATGTGATATGACTATGAAATATACATTTTTTTTGTTAGGCAAAATGAAATATAAATTATTTTAATATAATGTTAGATGTATTTGATGTTTCATATCAAAATGATCAGAAAATTCATTAAGATATAACTTGTCCAAAACAAATATTGTGAATAGTTGTTGCAGTAAATTATGATAAAATGAATAACCATTTCATAGAAATACTGATTTAAGTGTAAAATGTTTAGAAATAGTATTGAATGTATTGCTATGTCTGATTGTAATGATGCCACCTAAGGGCAAATACCGGTAGGACAGTTAAGGGAATTACTGTTCAAAAGATGTGTTACCATAGTAAACATGCTCAACTCCGTTAAGGGCCAATCTAATCAGGTATTCCAAATATCCAATCAGAAGGGACCAGGAGGGCCACCCACAATTTACCCATGATGGAAAACTAAATAAAAAGTGAATGCAATAGAGAGAAGGACAGATTTTCTGCTGAAGCTAAAACTTGTAACTGGTTCCTGCTGGGTGTGAAATACCACTTTACTTGAGCAAAGCTAATCTACCTTTCTCATTGATTGCGATATACACTTATTGGTGATCTGAGGTAAAATAATTCCTACCAAGGAATATTGGATATCGACTGCTTTTTACTCTGGTAACGTATTCAAGGCTATTGGTAAAACTATTAGTTAAATTCTAAGTCACTACAGTTTAAAGTACAGTTAAAAGATTTAAAGAAGCAATTTGTATTTCAAGTTAATATTTTATAAGCCTAGGTATTGTTTAAATTTGTATCTGGTAGACTAAGTGATATATCTATGAAAGTTCCGGTGTTTTAAGTCAATATTGTATTAGGATAAATTGCAGTTAAATAGCAGAATATATATATTATCCTATTGTTTTATAAACACTGTTTAGAATTGTATTGCTTGGATGTTAAAGGTTTTTAGTCCCATTGTGTTAAGTAAATAAAAGGCTATTTGTAAATAAGGCTGAATTGTGAAGGTATATTTTTCTGGGTTTTGTAAGAAGGATAGCATATCTTAATAGTCGGTTTTCAAGCGCATATATTTCAATATGTTTATGGATATTAACTAAATAAAAGAATTCAGATATTTATATTAATTGTATGGTCTAGTAGGTGCATGTTGATTAAGGGTATCTATATTTAAGGAGAATTATTATTTGTATTGTGATTACAACCCTGCCATAAGCTGATATATTATTTGGATCGCACCACTAAGATTTTCATAAATATACTGACATAATAATTGGAGGCACTGTTTGAGATTTATTAATATTCCATCATATTTGATATAATATATTTGTAGTAAATAGAAATTATTATAAAAGAGAGAAAAATTCATATTTCGATATTAATATTTTGAAGATATAATTTTTGAAAAGTTGAAATATTGATTTTCATATTTCGAGATTGATATTAATATCTTGAAATATTATTAAAGATTAATTTTGAAAAAATAATAAAAATATTATTTTTTCATATTTCAAAATTAATCAAAAATATTAATTTTTCATATTTTCAAAATTAATCAAAATTATTAATTTTTCATATTTCGGAATATTAATTTTTCATATTTCAAAATTAATAATATATATATATTTTTTTTTAAATATAAAATTTTTCTCTCTTTTTATTGGCAAAAATTGTATTAGCGTTTTAGTTTAACTGAATACTAAACCAATACAATAATGTCTGTAGCCAGAAGTGACTCATTTAATTCTATACATAGCGATGAAATTGGTCCCATTACCATACCTATTACTAAAGGTCAGGTCCTTAAGAAAGATATCTTAAGTTACATTAAAGGGAAGTTAAATATTGCTGGTAAATTAAATGATTTTGTGGATATGCTTGAAACTAGAGCTAAAAATATTACCGTTAATAATAATATGTGGAATGAAGAGAATGAATTCTTCCAGGAATTATTAATGATTAATCAATGCAAAACTCCCAAAAAGAAGGAGGAACTAATACTAAAATCTTGGCCCCTCTTAATATGCATGATTGACGAAATGTCGTTTTGTGTCACAGACAAACGATTGCAAATACAGGAGCTAGAAAATAGTATTCGTTCCTCACGCAGACACGAAGAGGATTTAAAAATAGCCAAAAATAAAATGGATGAATTTGCCCAAAACCTAACCACCTTAGATAAGCACAATATAGACTTAATCGCGCAGATACAAGATTTAAATAAACAGCTTGCGCAAAGCCAGAGAGAAATAAGCGATTTAAAAAGGTCATATCGCCATAATGAAAACCCTTATTTTAACAGTGAGAATAATACAGATAATGCTAACTCCTTTAGCGAACGCGTCAGAGACGAGGTACAAAAATATATAGAACAATATAGACAAATGACCCCTAACGGGTCAGAAATAGATTTCCCAAATAGACAATCCCCTCAGGATGTAAATCCAGAGGACAGCTGTAGCGCAGCTGGCGCGGGGGAGGGAAACTCTAACAGAGAAGCCCAAAATAAGTCTGGTAAAGTCTATGATTCCCATATAATAATCACCTTCGTACAACGCGCAGTACCTATATTCTCCAATAAGGGAACAACATCTGTAATTGATCATTTAGAGGCTTTTGAAAATGTGTTAGCTATAATGAATGTTACAAGTGAGAAATTGAAAATTTAATATCTGCCCTGGGTATTTGACAGTAAGCATCACAAATTCTTTGCTTCACTAAAGGATATGAATATTCATTCCTGGAATGGGGTAAAACGACAATGCAGAATAGAATTCGGGCAATATTGCACTAAAACCGCCGTGAAAATAGCGGTATATGGTTTAAAGTGTTGTGTGAATCAGAGTCCAATCGAATTCCTTTCTGTATTGAAAAATGCATACAGTATGGCTGAAGATAATCCCAGATTTGATGGCTCAGAATTTGTAAATTTATTTTTTGAAGCACTGCCTACACCCATCAAAATTAACTTAGCTAGAGATTTTGATGAGGAAGGCTCATTGGAATGGCTGATCAAAGAGAGTACAAAGTTATACTCTATTCAGCAGTCCAGTGAGCAGGGGGTTAAAAAGGAGTCAAAACCCAAAATTGTAGCAGAAACTAAGGTGTCACCTAACCCCCTCAATTTGGAGTCTAAAAAGAAGACCTATGCAGAGGTGGCCAGTCAAAACAGGCCATCTCCACAGAGGTTTAACTCTGCCCCCTCCCCTACACAGGTTGAGGCGCAGGGAGACTATAACCAAAGTGGGGGACATAATCAGGTGAATAATTACTCACAAAGAGAATACTCACCAAATAATTGGTATCCACGCAAGGGTAGATACAATAGACGGCGAAGATATTCTCAGGGTAACCAGACACCCCAGGTATATAATGCTCCCCAAGGTACTAATACTGAGCAAGCTGAACCCCAGGGGCAACCACGCCAGAATAGAAATAGCGGCCCTGATTCTGAGGGAACCCAATGGTACAGGAATCATTACAATGGGGCACCAGGAGATAGACCCAGGGGTAGAGGTAACTTGTACAATCAGGTAGATATGCTGTTTACCCAGTTAAATCGGTTGAGCGAACAAATCGCTAATATGAGTCAAAAATCTACGGCTCAGCAACCGAACAATACTTTTTTAGGGGTACAGCCAGTGGTCAGCAGTGGACCACAGGCACAGTCATAAATACTGCAGTATCACCTGAAGGGGAGGGGAGAGATATACAAAATGTAGTAATAAATATAAATGATGCTAATCATGTTCTCTCCTCACAGACCGGAAACGGACAATTTAACTGTGGTGACAAGCAACGTTATCCGGGAAAAGTTAACAAATCTATTCCTTTGCAGCACTCTCTTAACCTTGTTTCCACAGATGCAGTACACAAGAATGCAGCCGAACCGGTCATAGAGGAAACAGGTAAGTATGAAGATTCTTCTGCACCAGAAAGCATGGCAAACTCAGGTAACACGTGGCGAAGCCCACAAATGTATGATAACGCCAACTTTATGTGTGAAATGGTAGAAACTGCAGGAAGATATTATGTATTAGTTGAGCTGCAAGATTCAGTCTCCAACCCTATCAGGGGATTAATTGACACTGGGTCACAGGCAACTATCTTATCCCACAAGTACTACACGCAGCTAAATGAGCTAACACCCCACAAACCTAAAATAAGAGAATTTGACAGTTCTCTAATAGGTGTTGGGGGTGACTCCCTAAAAGTCTACGGTACTGCCTGGTTAAAATTTAAATTGGGGAACAGGGTCATAAGACACCCTGTCATTATAGTGGATCTGCCAACTGATCGTTTAATTATTGGTAGTGATCTCCTGAAGCGATTAAGCACCATAATTGATTGCATAAATAATGTAATTTGGTCACAAGTTAAACGGCCTATCAATTATGAAAAATCTGGTATATCTCGCACCCGACATAGCTGTCATGTGGTGGAAGAGAAACCAGATGCTGTGGAGATTCATTTCAGGAATAACTCTGTACCTGAAATCACTATCCTACAAATAGATAATCAGACTCCTTTTAGTGGCTCTGATGGTAATACTTTTAAAATTTCGCCTGGAAAGATAGCGAATATTTCCCTAGATGGCGATGTATTAACCATATCACTCCACAAGGGGGATCATAAAATCCCTAAGCGGGGAGGCCACGCTCAATACCTCACAGGGATTGAGAGAGTTAAAGAGGATCTATTTATCCCTATACAAGTACATGACCTTGGTAAAACCAAGTATGCTAAAATAAACTTAAAACAGGAAGCTAGCTATATAAGCGAAGGTTTATTAGCGCAAATAGCTGAACCTAAAGTGATTAAATATCTTTCTCCCCAAGACCACAGTGTCAACGGCCTGGATGACAGGTCTGAAAGCTATAATATCACAGCTAAGTGCTTATTATCTATCTCTATTGGTAATAAGGCAGTGAAGCACCTGTTTTTGGTTTTAAATACTCCCCATAATCAAATATACATTGGCAATGATATCTTACATAGATATGCCATACAAATAGATTTGATTAATTCTTGCCTCTGGAGCAGGTTAAAGGGGGACCCTGAGGTATTTCAGGATGAAAATGCAGCCCTGAAATCAAATCAGCAATTGCCATATGCTGTGAATATGCAGGTATCTAGCTATGTTATAATTCCTGCTGGGGCTGATAAATTTCTTTTACCCTTACAGGTAAAGAGAGGTCAGAAATTAAAAACTTCTGAAACACTAATTTGCCTCTCCCATAGAATACAAAATCTGGGTGTCACAGTAACCTACACTCCTATGGTGAATATTGGAACTATTCCAATACATATTGTTGTGCATAACATGACCCCACAGGATATAACATTATCCAAGGGAACTACCATAGGATATGCACTGGAATCAAGTTATTACACATTTGGTTTCCAGAATAATGTAATTGGGCTAATACCTGAAGGATATTTAACTGAAGAACAATTAATAGAACAATCCTTTGCATCTATGCCAGAGGGTCTATTTAATATTCAGTCTATTTATCCCTTCAGCTCAGAGGAAGGCATCTGTAAAATTGAAGAAGCCTCTCTAGTGTTTGATCAGCCAATCAAACAGCAAGATTACCCCAGTACCCAGAGTCATGGGAGCAATGTAAATTATAATCAAGGGGATCTCACCTTTAGGTTGGAAGAAGCCTATGAAATAGGACAGCCTGAAATCTTTCCAGGATTTCAGCAGATAGTTGAAGAGCAAATATCCTTAGCTAATGGCTGTTCCAGCGATGACGAACACCAACAGCTGTGAGAACTCCTAATGGAATACAAGGATATTTTCGCTAAGGATTCTTATGACTGTGGTACTACAGACTTGCACATTGCAAGAATACAAACAGATCCCGATGTGCCATCTGTATTTGTCAAACAATACAGACTTCCCTTAGCCTCATATGATTCTCTTGCAGAGATCATAAGGAATTTGGAAGAAAGAGGTATTATCAGACAGGTGCACAGCTCTTATAATAATCCTATTCTAGGTGTCCTTAAGCACAATGGACAATGGCGTTTGTGTGCTGACTTAAGACAGCTAAACAAACGAGTATACATGTCTGGCTGGCCTGTACCATACATTGACCAGTGCCTAGCACAAATGCAGGGATCCAAAATATTCACTGCCATTGATTGTGCACAGGGATATTGGACCATAAAGGTACATGAAGAGGACCAATATAAGCTAGCATTCTCTTTCCAAAAGGTTCACTATGCATTTCAAAGACTTCCTTTTGGATACATAAATTCTGGACATGAATTTGCTGTATTCATGCCTAAGGCTATGCCTGATGCACTGGAAAGGGGGACTTTATCTTATGTTGATGATGTTTTAATCAAAAGCACAGACTTTGAAAAACACGTCGCAGAGCTTAAACACGTCCTCAGCCAACTTAAAAGGGCAGTTGTCAAATTATCCCTACAAAAAGCTCAATGATGCCGCACTTGTGTAAACTTCTTGGGACATGAAGTTACCTCTGAAGGATTAAATCCCCAGAAGAAAAAGGTGGAAGCTATAGTGAATTCTAAAAACCCAACTAACTTAAAGGAATTGAGATCATTCCTGGGTATGACAAATTATTCTTGCAAATTCAATGATAATTATGCGGAATTAGCTAAACCACTACTACTTCTTCTAAAGAAAGATGTGAAATGGCACTGGAGTGAGTCTCAAGAGACAGCCATCAGAGAGCTGAAGAGAAAACTCACTCAAGCACCTTGCCTAGCATACCCTGAGGGTGGTAAACCTTTCTTCTTAGAGACAGGTTACACAGATATAAGCATGAGTGCTGTTTTATACCAAAAGCATGATAATTTAAACAAAGCCATTGCTTGGGCGAGCAAAAATCTATCCCCAGTAGAAATAAAGTTTAACAATTGCGAAAAAGCCCTCTTATCTACTGTATGGGCTCTACAAAATTTCTGCAGCTATATACAGGGCAAGAAAATTATTGTAGAAACGGCCCACCAGCCTTTGCTATATTTGCAAAGTGAGAGAATAAGAGATGGGAATTTGTCTAATAGCCGCATAACAGCGTGGACTCTTTCCTTACAAGGCTGGCCCTTAGAAATTTGCTACAAGCAGAATAAAAAGAATCCAGTCGCACAAGGGCTTGCTGAGCTCCACGACTGTACTGCTAGAGATCCTGGGGAAGAATTATCAGAAGATGATTTTCTGGAGGAACAATTGCTTTCCCCATATAAAATGTACAATGAGGACCATTGTCAAACATTACCTTGGGTATATGTTGATGATTGTTCTTACCATGCCACTATTGATAATGAGCGCAGATTAGTCGCTGGCATTGGTATAACTTGGACAAATGGAGTCTCAAATATATCTGTAGGTTTCAACATTGGACCAAGATCCAGTCAAGTTGCAGAACTAACTGCTATTTTCAAAACCATTGAAATGGCTATTGAACATGGTATTCATGAATTTGTGATCATAACTGACTCAAATTATGTGCGTGACAGTTTTGTTGAATACCTGCCAACTTGGAAAAGAAATGGCATGCAGAAAAGCAATAACAAACCAGTCAAGCATGGCAAGTTGTTCTGCGAGATTGATAATCTGGTGGTATGCAATGATTTAACCATACACTGGAAAAAGGCCAAGGGTCATTCCAGAGTTCTAGGTCCGGATAAGGAAGGCAATGACCTTGCGGATTCATTAGCCAAACAAGGAGCCATACCTGGAGAACTCCTTAATATTGACCACTTAATGGGTGCAATTCAGGTAGAAGCCATTACCAGAAACCAGGCAAAACAACAGAGTGAGCCTAACTTGGTACAATGGAGTCAGGATTCTCCTAGTGAGGACCTGATCACTAGTCAAAAAGAAGACCCCATTGTAGGCATCTTCTATAAACACATAGAAGATCCTGAAAGCAACCCCATCTCAAAAGATGATTGTATTGGCAAAGAAGATCTGAGAATCTTAATAAAATCTAAATCACAATTCAAGTTACAGGATGGTTTGTTAATTAGAACCTCCAAAACTGGCATCCAGCAGTGGGTAGTACCCACCAAGTTCAGAGGTCTAATGCTTCAACATGCCCATGATGCTCCCACATCTGGTCATCGTGGTGCCAAACTCACGTATGAAATATTACATGATTATGCTTTTTGGCCACACATGTTGAAAGATGTTCAAACCTACTGTCAAGGGTGTTTAATCTGCCCACAGTTTCAACCCACTGCACCAACGCATAGAGCGCCATTGCAGAAAAGGGGGATGGTAATGCCATGGTCAGATATACAAATTGATTTTATTGGTCCGGTAACAAGGTCATCAAGAGGTAACAAGTACATGTTAACAGTGACATGCCTGTTCACTAAATGGGTAGAGTGCATTAGTGCACCTAACAATAGTGCTGAAACATGTGCAGCATTGCTCATCAACCATGTATTTTCCAGATTTGGTTTGCCCCATAGAATCAAATCAGATCGGGGGTCCCACTTCACTAGCGAAGTGATGACCAAAATGTGGAAAATACTAGGGGTTAAAAGAAAGCTCCATATTGCTTATAGAGCTGCCTCAAGTGGTGGTGTAGAGCGTTACAACCAGTCCATTGTTAAAATCCTCAAAAAGTTTGTGAGTGAAAAAGGTAAAGACTGGGATGTAAAACTACCTCTAGTCTTAATGGCATTAAGAGCAACTCCAAGTAGTGCTACCAAAATGTCACCTTTTGAGCTGATGACTGGTAGAAGAATGGTTCTACCTCAGCATCTGCTGTACCGTACATCAGACCAAAACTTGATAAACGCTGCCAATACACATCAATATGTGGAGAACTTAAGAAAACACCTGCAACATGCCTTTGCATTTGATCAAAGGAATTTAGAAAGATCCGCAACTGCCACTAAAACCTATTATGATCTCAAAACATCCAAAAAGGAATATGAAATAAATGATAAAGTTTATCTTTATAACTTTGGAAGAGATCAGGTTAGGGAGAAGAAATTTCTTCCCTCATGGAAAGGTCCTTTCGTCATTACTGACAAAATATCTCCAGTGGCCTATAAAATACGGATCCCCAAAAATGAAAGTTTCATAGATAAATGGGTCCATATCAATCAATTGCGAGCGTGTCATCCAAGATCCCAACTATAAGTCATAGAGGGAGAATGAAGTGTCATATCCCCAAATGAACTAAAGACATACTGTAGTTCAAAGATGCCTAGCTGATAAACATGAAGGCTCAAAATCGACAGACTATCTAAATAGAAGACTGTCCATGATGTGTACGGTCAACATCCTCACCAAATACCACTAACTTTGATCCAATTCAAATACATGTGTCCTACATATTTTTGAATTAGAAAGGGGGATTTATGTCAAGGTATTTGAAATATTATTAAATAATATATAGAAGTATATTTATCTTTATTTAATAAATCTGTGGATGTGCACATGGTCTGTAAAACAAAGGATTATTTCTAAGAGATTTCCCACACTCAGTGTTAAAGTTATGCTAAACACACAGGGGGGGGGGGGCAATGGAACATGAGGCCCATACCAAATTTGCTATAATCAACTTACAGTTTGAGACAGGATGAGTCATAAAAGGCAAATTAAGAGGATAGATTGTCAGATAGGTGACACCACACAAAATATATGGAGACGAAATGTCTGAAATACCCTTTTGGAACTGATCAGAATCATAGGGAAACAGCTTTTATGCACATAGGTGTTAATTATCCCTAAAACATCAAATATACATCTGCACTGCTAGTTAAACAGAAAATATGCTGTATTAAGACTTTTACAACTACTCGTGGATTGACCCCATGTGGGGCAGTAAAGGCCTTGGGAAACAAAAGACAGATGCTGAGGTGTGACTCTGGAAGCTCACGTAAGCAGACAGCCAATAAACATTCTTTTTTTCTCTCTGTTTAAATGCATGCCCCAGAATGTATTAAATATAGAAATTTGGGAAATTGTCTAATTCTCTATTATTATTACATGGGTATTTGCTAAGCTTGGGAGGTAACTGTTTTAGTCAGTCAAAAATGTTTAATAACCTCTGTTTTGTTTATATTTTTCAAACATATAATCTCAGATCTACATAGAAATGTATGTGCATATATATATATATATATATATATATATATATATATATATGTTTTGAAAACATAAAAAATCTTACTTAGCCTCTGTGTTTTTAAGAATATAAATAAATACTTGTGAACCTGGAAATAAATAATTGATGATACTGAATCTTATTTCAGATGGACCCTAGACATATGAATGCTTGGATCACTTCTAATAATTATTTCTATTTTTATTGCAGACAACCATTGGTCATGGGCATCAATCTATGCACTTAGAAAGCGATGGAATGCCTGCATGAAATGAAATAAATCATATCATATGAATGTGCAATAAATGTTTATAAAGTTTTAAATACATCTTGTAAAATATAGTGAGATGAAGATATGGAAGTTACTTTGATGTGATATGACTATGAAATATACATATTTTTGTTAGGCTAAATGAAATATAAATTATTTTAATATAATGTTAGATGTATTTGATGTTTCATATCAAAATGATCAGAAAATTCATTAAGATATAACTTGTCCAAAACAAATATTGTGAATAGTTGTTGCAGTAAATTATGATAAAATGAATAACCATTTCATAGAAATACTGATTTAAGTGTAAAATGTTTAGAAATAGTATTGAATGTATTGCTATGTCTGATTGTAATGATGCCACCTAAGGGCCAATACCGGTAGGACAGTTAAGGGAATTACTGTTCAAAAGATGCGTTACCATAGTAAACATGCTCAACTCCGTTAAGGGCCAATCCAATCAGGTATTCCAAATATCCAATCAGAAGGGACCAGGAGGGCCACCCACAATTTACCCATGATGGAAAACTAAATAAAAAGTGAATGCAATAGAGAGAAGGACAGATTTTCTGCTGAAGCTAAAACTTGTAACTGGTTCCTGCTGGGCGTGAAATACCACTTTACTTGAGCAAAGCTAATCTACCTTTCTCATTGATTGCGATATACACTTATTGGTGATCTGAGGTAAAATTATTCCTACCAAGGAATATTGGATATCGACTGCTTTTTACTCTGGTAACGTATTCAAGGCTATTGGTAAAACTATTAGTTAAATTCTAAGTCACTACAGTTTAAAGTACAGTTAAAAGATTTAAAGAAGCAATTTGTATTTCAAGTTAATATTTTATAAGCCTAGATATTGTTTACATTTGTATCTGGTAGACTAAGTGATTTATCTATGAAAGTTCAGGTGTTTTAAGTCAATATTGTATTAGGATAAATTGCAGTTAAATAGCAGAATATATATTATCCTATTGTTTTATAAACACTGTTTAGAATTGTATTGCTTGGATGTTAAAGGTTTTTAGTCCCATTGTGTTAAATAAATAAAAGGCTATTTGTAAATAAGGCTGAATTGTGAAGGTATATTTTTCTGGGTTTTGTAAGAAGGATAGCATATCTTAATAGTCGGTTTTCAAGCGCATATAAATTTATTTCATATTTCTTTTATTGCAAATATATTTCAATATGTTTATGGATATTAACTAAATAAAAGAATTCAGATATTTATATTAATTGTATGGTCATGTTGATTAAGGGTATCTATATTTAAGGAAAATTATTATTTGTATTGTGATTACAACCCTGCCATAAGCTGATATATTATTTGGATCGCACCACTAAGATTTTCATAAATATACTGACACTGTAACTGTCCGGGTTACAATGTGCCACGAGGGTAATAGAGGCAAGATGGCCGCTACACAATAGCTTCTATACCAACCAGGCCACGATCAAAGTGTGCAGCACCACTGTTCCAGTAGCTTGAAGTATAGGGTACATCAATAGACTAGGTAGTCTCAGTAGAATTCAGTGTCACTTTTACAGTGTTATTCAGTCAGCTGGATGGCAATTCTTAATAGAAAAAGAGAAGAGTTATCAGGAGCTCTACAAATGTGCGTCCATTCTGTTTCCGAGTTGGCTCCGCCCCCCTAGAATTTTTAACTGTGTCAGAATAATAACCTCTGTCTCTCTTTATTTTTCAGACATATAATAACAAGATGTGCTATGAATATGGGTCATAAACAAAATTCATGTATTCAAAATTTATTAGAAATGTGAAATATACTGTATTCATGTTAAGATACAATACAATACCAGGATATGGAATGCTATGGTTCCGTGAAGAAAAATAATTAACAGTATAAATTTCTTATTAATATGATTACTGAAAATATACTAATGCCTGGTATTGAAATGATCAGAGAAAATAGCACTATATGGTCCTATGAATATTATACACATAGTTTATTAATATCAAATTATAGTGTACATATTAAAAATATACAAGAATCTGTATTTTCTGTTAGCAGTATTGGATATAAAACTGTTTGTTTTTGTCATGTTGTGATGCGAGAATTACAGCCAAAAGATTTGACTGTTAACAAAGATGTGTTTCCCTAGTAGCCATGCATTCCCAGTGAACCAATGAAGGGAAAAGCTTTTGCTAACCAATTCACCAATGATGGGACAGAATAAAAAAGGGGTGGGGTTATATCACATGGATTTAACCCCAAGCATGGAGATAGTCTGGGCTGTTTTTTTCTGCTAAACTTGTGATTGATAATTGCTGCCTGGAATACGGTCACTATAAGCAAAATTGGGCTACCCTTTCTTATCCACATTGCAAAATACTTCTTTTGTTTTTCTGAGGTGAATTGGACTTGTTGATAATTCTGGAAGCTGAATTATTCATTGGTTACCTGATAAAGTATAAGAGGTTGCTAAATATAGGTAATATTTAAAACAAATATATTCATTATTGCTGCAGTAAAGAGGTTTAAAAGAGCATTTTGTATTTTTAGTTTGCATTCATAGTCCTGTATAGTGTAAAACTAATCATTAGTGCAAGTTTTTGTTACATATATATATATATATATATATATATATATATATATATATATATATATATATATATATATATATATATATATAAATAATCCATAGATAGCATTCGCCATGATATAACAAGGTGATATATTCAGAGTGAACATTTTCAGGGTACAACCTCTGTCCTCAGACTCCTGTAAGTAAATATAGTATACCACATATGGTTTCATTTGTCCCTGTTTCAGTATACGTCCCCAGTAATTGTCATTCCCCCTGCATTCTTTTAACCTTTTAGACACATTAGCTAGACACAAAGTATTTTTCATGCACTGTTTTATTATGTTAATATTGTTCACCTTATTGCCACACAGGGGCGGTTCCAGCACTACCGGCGCCAGCGTGATGATGTAATGACACCTAGGCATAACTTCCGGGTTGTATCCGGTGCGACAGCAAGGGGGCAGGTGGCGTTGAAAAGGCTAGTTGGCTATTTAGCCACTGTGCGGTAAGTATAGATGTACACAGTTTGCCTTTTCTTACAGGAGTCTGAGGACGGGGGTTGTACCCTGAAAACGTTCACTCTGAATAAATCACCTTGTTATATCACGGCGAGTGCTATCTATGGATATATATATTTTTGAAAGCCCCCCCGGCATTTATATAGACTTAGTGAGTGCTGGCATCTTCTCATTGTATGTATATATATATATATATATATATATATATATATATATATTATATATATATATATATATATATATACTGTATATATGCGTGTGTGTGCATATGTATTTATGTGTCTTACTGTTAATTTACTGTACATATTTCACAGTCCAATGTTTTTCACATACAGATTTTTTTTTTATTGTAAATACATATTAATATACAGGGAGTGCAGAATTATTAGGCAAGTTGTATTTTTGAGGATTAATTTTATTATTGAACAACAACCATGTTCTCAATGAACCCAAAAAACTCATTAATATCAAAGCTGAATAGTTTTGGAAGTAGTTTTTAGTTTGTTTTTAGTTATAGCTATTTTAGGGGGATATCTGTGTGTGCAGGTGACTATTACTGTGCATAATTATTAGGCAACTTAACAAAAAACAAATATATACCCATTTCAATTATTTATTTTTACCAGTGAAACCAATATAACATCTCAACATTCACAAATATACATTTCTGACATTCAAAAACAAAACAAAAACAAATCAGTGACCAATATAGCCACCTTTCTTTGCAAGGACACTCATAAGCCTGCCATCCATGGATTCTGTCAGTGTTTTGATCTGTTCACCATCAACATTGCGTGCAGCAGCAACCACAGCCTCCCAGACACTGTTCAGAGAGGTGTACTGTTTTCCCTCCTTGTAAATCTCACATTTGATGATGGACCACAGGTTCTCAATGGGGTTCAGATCAGGTGAACAAGGAGGCCATGTCATTAGATTTTCTTCTTTTATACCCTTTCTTGCCAGTCACGCTGTGGAGTACTTGGACGCGTGTGATGGAGCATTGTTCTGCATGAAAATCATGTTTTTCTTGAAGGATGCAGACTTCTTCCTGTACCACTGCTTGAAGAAGGTGTCTTCCAGAAACTGGCAGTAGGACTGGGAGTTGAGCTTGACTCCATCCTCAACCCGAAAAGGCCCCACAAGCTCATCTTTGATGATACCAGCCCAAACCAGTACTCCACCTCCACCTTGCTGGCATCTGAGTCGGACTGGAGCTCTCTGCCCTTTACCAATCCAGCCACGGCCCATCCATCTGGCCCATCAAGACTCACTCTGATTTTATCAGTCCATAAAACCTTAGAAAAATCAGTCTTGAGATATTTCTTGGCCCAGTCTTGACGTTTCAGCTTGTGTGTCTTGTTCAGTGGTGGTCGTCTTTCAGCCTTTCTTACCTTGGCCATGTCTCTGAGTATTGCACACCTTGTGCTTTTGGGCACTCCAGTGATGTTGCAGCTCTGAAATATGGCCAAACTGGTGGCAAGTGGCATCTTGGCAGCTGCACGCTTGACTTTTCTCAGTTCATGAGCAGTTATTTTGCGCCTTGGTTTTTCCACACGCTTCTTGCGACCCTGTTGACTATTTTGAATGAAACGCTTGATTGTTCGATGATCACGCTTCAGAAGAAGAAACAAATAAAGGAGCTTTCAGCATTAAATATTTTATACTTCATTAATGACTGCCCCCCTTTATTCGTTCCAATGGTAAGTCCTAGCATTTCACTAATGCTAGGATTTACTATCACTTTAATAAACAAATCAATTTTCATTGTGATCACCAAAGAAACTTGACAACTAAGAGCTATATTACACAAGTGTGATAGCTAGCATTAGCTATCACACTTCACTTGCTACAAATGGTAGCATGAGCAAGGTAGCAAGAGCTCTTGTAAAGTAGCCAGATGAGGTGGCTGTCTATACTTTTAATGGGACTTTCAAATGCATTGTAGCTACAATATTATACGACTTGATACAAATTTATAAGCTGTTGCTATTTTTTGCCACAGGTGGATTGAAAACTTTAAGTTCAAACTAGTGGAATGTTTGTGTTGGTGAACTAAATACGATTGCATATATTTTTTTTTAAATAAACATTGCTACTTTCATTTGTTAATCTTTACTTTGGTATTTATGTCAATAAACCATTAAATATTTCCAAGACCCAATTTAATTTAATAGATATATACTATAATGGAGTTAGCAGTAATACCCGAATATTGGTAAAATATGCTTATGGGTTTGAAATAATACAATATATGAATATTAATCCTTACAATGTACTTTTTTAAATATATATATATTTGTGTGATATGTGCATAAATTATTTGTTAATAATTTTATGATTTTTGAAATGAGGGATTTTTTTTATATATAATAAGATAATATTGCAAGTATAACTCATTATTTATTGTATCTTACAAAAAAACAAGGGAAGGGAAAATCAATCATATTTAAAACCATTATAGTTACTTTGCTTCTGTAGTTATCCCACTTCAACTCTAACACTTGGACTTGTAGCAACTAAAGCTGTTGCTATGGTTACATAAGCAAAATATGCCATTAAAGCTCCTTGAAACTACAAATCCCTACAACTTTATATTATATGTCATGCGGTCGCTACCTATGACCACAAGTACGTAGCAACAACAAGGGATTTTACCTACAAGTATTTAATACGCAAGTGAAAATTTACTTACTGCTTAACAAAACAAAAAAAGCTACCTTTTTCCTGTAGCAAACCCATTTTTTCCAACGTTGTGTTATCTAGCCCCAAATTGGGTGGAGGCAAACATACGGCTAGATTACGAGTTTTGCGTTATGAGGGGTGCGGTGCTAACTTGCATGTTATTGGCACCGCTCACTTCCCTACAGTGCTGGTATTACAGGTTTTTCTAAACCCGGCGTTAAAAGACAAGAAGTGAGCGTAGGACAAAATTGTGCTCCATACCGCACTCCAATACCAGTGCTGCTTAAGTCAGCGGTGAGCTGGTTGTACGTGCTCGTTCATGATTTTCCCCATAGACATCAATGGGGAGAGCCGGCTGAAAAAAACCTTACACCTGCAATAAAGCAGCGTAAAGCTCCGTAACACAGCCCCATTGATTCTTATGGGGAAACACATTTTATGTTTACATGTAACACCCTAACATGAACCCTGAGTCTAAACTACCCCTAATCTTACACTTATTAACCACTAATCTGCCGCCCCAGACATCGCCGACACCTACATTATACTTATTAACCCCTAATCTGCAGCTCCGGACACCGCCGCCACCCACATTATACTTATTAACCCCGAATCTGCTGCCCCCAACATCGTCGCCACCTACATTATATTTATTAACCCCTAATCTCCCTACCCCAATGTCGCCGCAACCTACCTACATTTATTAACCCCAATCTGCCGCCCCCACTATATTATATTTATTAACCCCTAAACCTAAGTCTAACCCTAACCCTAAAATCCCCTAACTTAAATATAATTAAAATAAATCTAATTAAAACCTAAAATTAATAACTAAATAATTCCTATTTAAAACTAAATGCTTACCTGTAAAATAAACCCTAAGCTAGCTACAATATAACTAATAGTTACATTGTAGCTATCTTAGGTTTTGTTTTTATTTCACAGCTAAGTTTGTATTTATTTTAACTAGGTAGACTAGTAAATAAATAGTTATTAACTATTTACTAAACTACCTAGCTAAAATAAATACAAATTTACCTGTAAAATAAAACCTAACATAAGTTACACTAACACCTAACACTACAATTAAATAAATTACCTAAATTAAATACAATTGCCTAAATTACAAAAAAAACCCCACTAAATTAGACAAAATAAAAAACAAATTACAAGATCTTTAAACTAATTACACCTAATCTAATAGCCCTATCAAAATAAAAAAAGTCCCCCAAAATAAAAAAAAACCCTAGCCTAAACTAGCAATAGCCCTTAAAAGGGCCTTTTGCAGGGCATTGCCCCAAAGAAATCAGCTCTTTTACCTGTAAAAAATACAAACAACCCCCAACAGTAAAACCCACCACCCACACAACAAACCCCCCCAAATAAAATCATAACTAAAAAAAAAACTAAGCTCTCCATTGCCCTGAAAAGGGCATTTGGATGGTCATTGCCCTTAAAATGGCATTTAGCTCTATTGCAGCCCAAATCCCTAAGCTAAAAATAAAACCCACCCAATAAACCCTTAAAAAAACCTAACACTAACCCCCTGAAGATCCACTTACAGTTTTGAAGATCCGACATCCATCCTCAGCGAAGTCGAGAGAAGTCCTCATCGAAGCAGCAAGAAGTCCTTAACGAAGCTGAAGAAGTCTTCATCCAAGCCGAAAGAGAAGTGGTCCTCCAGATGGGCAGAAGTCTTCATCCAGATGGCATCTTCTATCTTCATCCATCTGGCGAAGTGTAGTGTTAGGTGTTAGTGTAACTTAGGTTAGGTTTTATTTAACAGGTAAATGTGTATTTATTTTAGCTAGGTAGTTAGTAAATAGTTAATAACTATTTAGTAACTATTCTACCTAGTTAAAATAAATACAAACGTGCCTGTAAAATAAAAGTAAACCCTAAGCTAGCTACAATGTAACTATTAGTTATATTGTAGCTAGCTTAGGGTTTATTTTACAGGTAAGTATTTAGTTTTAAATAGGAATTATTTAGTTATTAAGTGTAGGTTTTATTTATGGTTATTATGTTTATTCTAGTGGCGAAGATGTCCGGAGTGGCAGATTAGGGGTTAATCATTTTCTTTTAGTGTTTGCGATGTGGGAGGGCCTCGGTTTAGGGGTTAATCGGTAGTTTATGGGTGTTAGTGTAATTTTTAGCACTTTAGTTATGAATTTTATGCTACGGCTTTGTAGTGTAAACTTCATAACTACTGACTTTAGAATGCGTTACGAATCTTGCGGGATAGGCTGTACCGCTCACTTTTTGGCCTAAAAAAAAAAAAGCTTGTAATATCAGCGCTATGGAAGTCCCATTGAAAAAAGACTAAAGACGCAAATTGCGTAAGTTGATTTGCGGTAAGGCAAAAAAAGTGTGCGGGACAACTGTACCTACAAGACTCGTAATAGCAGCGGTAGTGAAAAAGCAGCGTTATGAGCCTTAGCGCTGCTTTTTTAATCATAACGCAAAACTCGTAATCTAGCCGATAGATTTTGGGAGCTAATTGTTGAAAGGTTTTATATGTGTGTTTTTGAGAGTGAGTTTATTTATTATCATCACATACATACAAACAAAATAGTCTTTGCAACTTTCTTTGCAGACCTTTACTTTAGCATAGGTGAGTAAGCACAATTGCACAGTTCAATCAATTCCAATATACATTCTATTTAATTTTCTGTTTCACTGCTTGTGTTTTTCACTGACTCTGACACTTCTCTGATACAATTTAAAAACTGATTCATAAAGCTTTTAAATTATATTTGATGAAAAATTCCCAGAAGCAGTTATAGTACAGCAGCTAGTGTGCTGCTGAAAACTTTAAGAAACATTAGTCTCCAACTGCTTTCTCCAGCTGGCACAAACCAAACTTGTCCATAATGATAAGAAAGCTGAAATCAACTTTCATATGACATCTGATAGAACCTTTTGAACTTCGGTGCCTTTATATTCTATTTATCAGTAATGGGATTATAGTGATACATTTCAGTATAATACAATTCAATTTCAATTAAATGTGTTGTGGATCTCTGATAGTCAGTTTTATAGAAAGATTTTTTTTCTTTTCTTTTCTTAATAGATTAACATTACTCAGATAAAATACATTTCTAAAAGTATACATTTCAGCCTTCAACATGTTTTTTTTTGCTCTCTCTATAACTGTAACTTGAAAATGCATTTTATTAGCTTTAAATGCTTAAAACTACATTGAACTTATTTTAAATATAATATGATTAATGTCTCATTTACTTTATTTATGCAACTCAAATAACTAATATGTATTATTCTATTTTACCCATGTAACTCTACTTTATCAATATGGTGTGTGTGTGTGTGTGGGGGGGGGTATATGTACACCAAACTGAACTTTTGTCAAGTGTAGGTAGAACTCGTATAAACAATACTTACATGCATTTTCTCCACTCCTTATGTCCAGTTGTGTAACTGTAAAATACCAAGTGTAGTATGTGATTAGATCGTCTTGACAGTCAAGATTGTATCTAACAATGTAGGCATGTGCATTTGGCGATTCATTTCTCTAAACAAATACCAAAGAAATAAATCTGCTCTTTTTGGCACTGGATTTATTCTTGTGAAAATGCAACTCACAAAGGACTGCTATCTGTGGCCATAGTTGGCATTCATTTGGGAAAGAAATCGCCAAAAGCTCATGCCTAATGTAATCTTGCCTCATTTGAACAGCCAAGGAGGACAGGATCTGTGTGTATCTGGATGCATTGTCAAATAACCCAGCCCAAATTAAAAATAGAAGTCTAAGGTTTCATTTATCAAAGCTTCTACTGTCGCCTGGCAAATGATAAATTGACCCCATAGTCTGTGCCATTTTCTTTTAATCATATTTTTTTTCTAGTGAACTTGCCTCCAAAAAGAGAGAAATAAAACCATACAGACTTTCATTATCATGATTATATTAGTTGCAAATACATTTTAAATTTGTGTTCATAATCGTTTCAACCTTTCTTTTATTTTTACTAACATGACAATGCAAATGATCAACAACCAACAAAAACGCAGCAGACATTTTCCATATCTGTAAGTTTAGTTGAAGTTGCAAGATTATAGTATACAAGGGAATAATAATTATGTAAGATACAAAATGTGAGTTTAAGTTTTGTAACTTACAGTACAAACTTAATACATAAAAAGATACATAAATACATATAGTCTATTCAAAGCTTTTCTTTTACAACATTTACCATGAGGTATTTGCAGATGACATTTACACAATATCCAATATGTCAATAACTCTGCATTATCCAAAAGTGAAATTGAATAGGGTCAGAGTTGGGGGGGAAGCTGATCAGATGAACTTCTTTGGCCGGGTAGCAGATCAGACACAATGTGTTTGCTTTACAGTGTATAATGTGCTACTCTTGGCACCCTTTAAACTTCCACCATGGTGCCATCTACCCCTTAGCACTCCATCAATTTATAGGTTGTGAGATTAGTGGACCCTGTGGCTGCAATGTTCCTCTACTCCAGCCACTAAGTTGTAGCCTACTCAAGACATGCTCCTGTCTGGCACCCCTTGGTACATCTCCTGCTGTGGGGTAGAGTGCACCATGCCACAGGCCCAGTCACTTCAGGTATTGGCAGCAGCCATCAACTGAGCCCAGGCACACTAAGCCTCTTGTGGTCATCCCAGACCAGAGGGCCCCATCACTGTTTGTAAGCAAGACAGTAGGACAATTTAAAGCTGCCTCCTGAAATCTAATAAATTAACGGACCAGTTTTAGCACAAAAGAAGTAGGTAAGCCAGAGGATATATAAATATAAACCATCTGGATTTATTTATATCTCCCTATATGTCCATACATCATATTAAGCTACTCGCCAGAACATTTAAGGCTAGATTATAAGTGGAGCAGTATTTTCCATTTATAGTGAAAACTCAGCTAGGATTTTCAATTTTGTGCTAGTCAGATTGCGCTTGTATTACAAGCTTAAAGTAAACTTTTTTCTCCAGCGGTAACCCAAATAGAGCTTAGGGACAATTTATCAGGGGGTGAATGGCCCCTGATGCCCCTGTTTCCGCATGAGCCTTTAGGCTCGGAGGAATCAGCAGTTATGGAGCAGTGGTCTTAAGACTGCTACTCTTTAACTGGTTTGCTGCCTCTAAGGCTGATTGACACCCCTTGCTAGTGGCCTATTGGGCGCCAATCTGCAGGGGGTGGCATTGCACAAGCAGTTCACTAGAACTGCTTGAGCAATGTTAAATGCAGACAGCGTATGCTGTTGACATTTAACGATGTCTGATGGACATGATACACTACAGTGTATCATGTCCGCCAGACAATGATAATTCGGCCCTATTAAGTCAAAACTCAAAAATCAAGATTGCATTAACGCATTCCCCCATAGAAGTCAATGGAGAAAAAAAGTTGAATGAAACACCCACTTAGTTTTAACCCCACTTCTTCCTTCAGCTACAGTTTAGCCCAGATCATTGATGAAGGCAGGGATCTTGGCATACTGGATGACGATACGTGTAACTTCTTAAATGTTAAGAATCCCATAACCCCGATCTTCCACCATCTCCCCAAGACTCAAAAGATGCTTGAGAACGTGCAGGGGAGACTGATTGTGTCAGGCATAGGGTCCCTACTGGAGCCTTTGGGGGGATGGATCAAAACGATCCTTCAGCCATTGGTAAACAGGTGGTTTTAATGTCCACAGCAGGTTGTAAATGGTTAAAATTTTGAATGCTGATGCCTTACGTCAGAGATACTTTACCTAATTTACTGAGGCTGTGTATGCCAGAGCAGCACGGTCTATGAGTAAGGCGGTAGCTGAAATGCGTAAGACCGCTGCTGCTCTGGCACCTTTTGTTTGAGATATTTTTTCTTTCTGACGATGATGAATTTTTAGAATTCAATAAATGCTATGTTTTAAATTTTCATCTGCTCCCTGCCGCGCTCTTTTTTCTATTTGTGAATTATTGCTAGTTATTCAGACCACAGGAAGGTCTGTGAGCGGTTTGTAGGGCTCCATGACTGGAGGTTACTGGGAGGAGGAGGTAGAGCCTGACCAGCTTGTTCCGTAGCACAGCTGCAGGTTTTCTTAGGCAGTTTCGAGTAAAGTGGAGAGGAGCAGCCAGACATACTATAAGATGACCGGAGGAAATACACATTGTGGAGTAAACACAGAAGGCTGAATACATAAAGGTACGGTCTGCTGTATCCTCTATGTTTTGAAAGTTTTGCTCCCTTTGAGTTTACCACTGGATGCAAACGAACATTTATTTTACTGTCATATCCACTTATGTTTACTACTTGAGTGCTGTATGGGGTCCCTATTGACTGTTTTGTTACATTTCTACACCTTGCTTATCACTATCTATAATAAAAAATAGGTCATCAATAAATCTTGCATATGTAATGATCTTTCCCTGTAAGGGGTTCCTGTCACCAAAGACGTGGAACCGCTACCACCATCCCATGAAGAGATTGGCGTAACAGGGGGCAAATTTTGACCAACAGTGGTTCCACGTCTTTGGAGAAAGAAACCCCCTTCAAACATAAAAAAATTATGTGCAAGTAAATATTCAATTGAAGTTATGATGAACTATTTGGTTGTTATATCATAGCTACTACAATGTTCTAAAAAGAACTCCACCACCCGTATGCCTTTTTTGTGAAGAATGGATGTATATAAGGATGGCACATCAACCACTATGAATCTATAGCTTGACTTCCATTTTATATTTTCCAATTTCAATAGTAGGGATCCTGTATATTGCTGGGTAGTTCTTTAACCAGAGTCTGGAGAAAGCTATCAATTAGATTTGAAAGGGGTTCATTGAGTGAATCGATACCAGCGATTATAGTACACCCTGGAGGGTTGTCTAAGTCCTTGTGGACTTTTGGAAAGTAATGAAATATTGGATTTACAGGATTATCAAGAATCAACATTTCCTCTATGGTTTGTGTGATAACATTATTATATCTTGCTGTTTTTACTATATCAGAATCTTTTTAAACTGTTTAGTTGGATTATCTTTAAGTTTAATGTATACCTCAATATCATGCAATTGCCTAAGTGCTTCCTTAGTATAGGCTTCTCTATCAAGTACCACAACATATCCTCCTTTATCACAGGACCTCACCACTATCCTGTTATCTCCGTATATATATATATATATATATATATATACACATATATATACATACAGTATATATATATATATATATATATATATATATATATATATATATATATATATATATATAAATAAACATCATTAGACATGTATATGTATGTATCTCAATGTGAGGCCCTTTGCCTGCTTTTTGTTTCTAACACCCGAGATCTCACATCTTTGAGCCCTTATAACTTTTCAATGCAATATTTTTTTACATAATATTTATTAGACAGTGTTATTATGAGATTATGGTGCTTTGTAATGTATTTTTTATGTGTTTTGTGCCACTTTTTAGTTTCGGAAAACAATTAACCACAGCTCTGAGATCGCGGTAAGGATTCTAGCATAAATTTCACTCAACTTGTATCATATGAGCGCAATTAAAACAGACCGCAAATGATTTTGCAAGGGTTTTCACTTGAAATCTAGCCCTAAGATAGCAGACTGTTTAATTTCCTTATTATATTATTTACTTCTACTTTTTCACTTGGGACAGTCCTGTTTTGATGTGAATAGCTACAGTAATCTCAATACCTTCCTGACACTTTAACTTTGCTTTTCAGAAAACACATTGACTATCTAAAGCACCTCCTCCTCTCCACACTAAGATATGTTCTCATATAGAAAATGCTTCCAACACACAAAAACCAGTGGGTGGGTTGATTTTTTTTCCACAGAGATATTTCTTTTGAGAGGATCCACACATGTTCTATTACTGTTCATAATAATTTCCCAACATTACTATGTCATTATCTTCTTCTTATTATTATTATGTTTTCTCAGCATTAAATTTGTCATTTTGTCTTAAAATATACAATGGTGGCAGTTCAGGGACGTATCTCTTGAAAAGTCTCTGTTTATCTTATATCCTTTGCTGTGACCATATATAAATATATATATATATTTATAAATTTATATACTTTGTTCTCTTGGTATCCTTTTTTGAAAAGCATACCTAAGTAGCTAAGGAACAGCAGTGCACTGCTGGTGGCTGCATATATTCCTCTCTTGTCTTTGGCTCACACTTTGTTTTCAGCTAGTTTCCAGTAGTGCATTGCTGCTCCTTCGTCAAAAGATAACTGCACAAATTTGATAATAGAAGCAAATTAGAAAATATTTAAAAGTGTATGCTCTATATGTATCCTGAAAGAAAAATATTGTGTTTCATGTCCCTTTCAGACATATTTTCTTTAAAACAAATAACATGGTCATGATTTGTAGTTTATACCTGTGAAAAGGAAAATCTAAACATAAGTTCACTTATGTACTTATCTTTTTCTCTGTATTTTACTCACCAGGCGGATAATTATGATAAGGAGATACAATGAATCATTTATCATTTTTGAGTAATAAAAATATAATGTATTATGTTGTTGTTTCTGTTTCTAACATGTAATTCCATCAGTAATGCCATTATTGGTTTTATTCATAGTGATATATATCATGTATGTTATATATTTGATGATGGGATATTTGGTGCAATCAACAATTCACAAAAACACATCCCCTTCTTGTGCAGCTCGAGTAAGGATTCAAATTCTAGATTGTATCTATCTATCTATCAATTTATCTATCTATCTATCTATCTATCTATCTACCTATCTATCCCCTTCTTGTGCAGCTCGAGTACGGATTCAAATTCTAGATTTTATCTATCTATTCATTTATCTATCTATCTATCTATCCATCTATCTATCTATCTATCTATCTATCTACCTATCTATCTATCCCCTTCTTGTGCAGCTCGAGTACGGATTCAAATTCTAGATTTTATATATCTATCCATTTATCTATCTATCTACCTATCTATCCCCTTCTTGTGCAGCTCGAGTAAGGATTCAAATTCTAGATTTTATCTATCTATCTATCCATTTATCTATATATCTATCTACCTATCTATCAATGTATCTATCATCTATGTATAGTATCTATCTATCTATCTATCTATCTATCTACAGTATCCATCTACAGTATCTATCTGCAGTATCTGACTATCTATCAATCTATCTATCTACTGTATCTATCTACAGTATCTATCTACCTTATCTATCTACCTTATCTATCTACAGTATCTAACTATCTATCAATCTATCTATCTACAGTATCTATCTACCTACAATATCTACCTACAATATATATCTACAATATCTATCTATCTACAGTATCTATTTACAATATCTACCTATCTACAGTATCTATCTACAATATATACCTATCTATCTATCTATCTATCTATCTATCTATCTATCTATCTATCGATCTATCTATCTATCTACAGTATCTATCTACAGTATCTAACTATCAATCTACCAATCTACAGTATCTATCTACAATATATATCTATCTACAGTATCTATCTATCTACAGTATCTATCAATCTATCTATCTATCTACAGTATCTAACTATCTATCAATCTATCTACAGTATCTACTGTATCTACAGTATCTATTTATCTACAGTATCTATCTACAATATCTATCTACAGTATCTATCTACAATATCTATCTACAATATCTATCTACCTACCTATCTACAGTATCTATCTACTATACCTACCTATCTACAGTATCTATCTACTATACCTACCTATCTACAGTATCTATCTACTATACCTACCTATCTACAGTATCTATCTACTATACCTACCTATCTACAGTATCTATCTACTATACCTACCTATCTACAGTATCTATCTACTATACCTACCTATCTACAGTATCTATCTACTATACCTACCTATCTACAGTATCTATCTACTATACCTACCTATCTACAGTATCTATCTACTATACCTACCTATCTACAGTATCTATCTACAATATCTATCTACAATATCTATCTACCTACCTATCTACAGTATCTATCTACTATACCTACCTATCTACAGTATCTATCTACAATATCTATCTATCTATCTATCTATCTATCTATCTATCTGTCTGTTGTGGTTCTGCTGTATACTGAGTGTTTCTTCTACTGTATGTAGAGAGATGTCTAAAACATAACTGACAAATCATATTCACATTTGATTATTATAAAATGAATATTCCTGCAAAGAAGGTCAAAATATCATTTTGGCAAGTAACCTGTAATGTACAACTCTCCTGATAACAATGGCAGCATTTACATAATTTACAATGAATTGCCAATATTACAGTCACACAATTAAAAACAAATAAGATTAAATCAAATAAAAAATATATTTGTTTTACAAAATTATTCTTTGGTTTTTAAGATGAACACCAGAAGGACAGCACATAAATCAATTTATTATACATTATGGTTCAAATCAACCACTGAAGTATTGCAGAATTGCTTCTATTGTGCTGCAAAGACGACCGTTTCAAGGTTGATAGACCACCTTGAGCTTGAATGGCCCTGTATAACTGAAGCATTACAACTAGTGTCATAGATAAATAACTACTCACTGCATAAACTCATTTTCATAGTTCACCCATTATCTGACAGCTTGGCCTCTTTAATGCCCCATTGTGTAAATAATTGTACTAGAACACCTGTCAAATTCCAAAGCTAGAACTGTACTAATCAGTCAAAGGCATGTTGTACTGAAAAACAAAAAGCTTTTGTTTCGTATTTCTGCCATGATTTTCTCTTTTAAATTATGACAGTTTTAACCAATGTTTTATGATTTCTCAAAAATGTGGATCTCTCTTTACTGCAATTATTTATATATAAATACAATAGGATAACATATATAGGGCTAGATCACAATATTCAACAATATTCCTTTCCTTTCTTAATAAAGGTTTATCCCAGCATCAAGTGGAAGGATAAGGAAATATCCCAGAACAAAGTGAGATGTATGAAATGAGGTAAGCAGTACTCATGGTAGACAGAGCAGTCCAAGGAATCAGCAGTACTGGGTAACACAGCAGCGTAGTCAGACAGGCAGAGTCCAGCAGCAAAAAGGCAATCCAGCAATTCAGGGGATAAACAGCAGAGTGGGCAGACAGGCAGAGTTCAGTAACAATAAGGCAATCCAGCAATTCAGCAATAAGTAACACCCAGGAGCACACAAAGTAAGTCCTATACTTGGTCAGTGTATGTAAGTTATGCAGGTACTTACATAGGCACCGATTTGCGCCAAGGAGGACTTCAAAGGATCCAACAGGCTTGAGAGGGGAATTGACGTGGGGCAATAATGTCATCGCCGCATGCTCACAGCAACCACCACTTCCCTGGCTACAGCCAGAGCATCACAACGGAGAGCGGCGTGACAGTTTTAGCTGCAAATCTCTAATTTCTAAATAATATTTATATATATATATATATATATATATATATATATATATATAAATATATATATATAATATGTATTGTGACAGGGTGAGAGAAGGAGTGTATATTAGCAGGAGATTGGAAAGGTCACTTTTTCCCTTCTAATAATGTGTTAATTTGTTAGCAGCTCACCACAGCTGATTCTTGTTAAATCAGTAGGATCCCTTTAAATGCTGTTTTGTAGAGGAAATCAGTCTCATTGTGCAGACTTACTCCAGAGAGGGAGGAACTGAGACCTTACTGTATATCTAAATGTATAGCTGGCAGAAACAAGAGACTGGTGAGCAATAGCTGGCAGAAACAAGAGACTGGTGTTCTATTCTGATAAACTGTATTTGTTTTGTTAACTGAGACTAGCTTACCTGCCCAGTACTGGTTAGTAAAGAAGTATTGCTTGTATAGTTAGTCTCCTAAAGAGGACAGAGGAGTAGGATGTTGTTTGTTTTATGTTTAAAGGAGGTTTAAAACTGCTGTTAAACATAAAACAGCCTAAAAACTATATTTTGTGCTGCAAGGGCTTTGCCACAGTGGTGTCAGAAGTGGGATTGTTAGTGCCTGATTTACTACTCTGGAAGCCTTAAAGGTACAGACCCACATACATATGGAAGATGTTTTAAGGCCCTGTTGCAGGTTGCATCCATACACCACAAAACTAATTGTTAGACTGCAGCATTAGTTGCAGCTTAGCAAGAGTGTAACAGACTTTTAGCTGTGCAAATTGGGACCCTGGCTGAGGCCCAAAACAGGATCATGCCATGCTTTATAATATTGTGCAGCATATTACTGCTCAGGGAGCACCTGCACAAGCAGATTGGTGCAAATAGGATTCGGGCAAGCATCTGCTTACAGAAAATTATGTCAGAGGATGATGTGGAGGCATATTTGGTGACATTTGAATACACAGCTACCCAGGAAGCCTGGCCACAAGAGTAATTGGCAGGAATCATTGCTCCTTTTCTCCTCAGTAAAGCCCAAAAGTTTTATTATGACTTGGAAGAAGAGGCTGCTGGAGACTATACATGACTAAAAGCTGAAATTCTCGCCAGAATGGGTGTAACATCTACAGTGAGAGCCCAGTGTTTCTATAACTGGTATGTCAACATGGGGAAAGCTCCCAGGTCCCAAATGTTTTACTTAATACATCTGGCGCGAAAATGGCTTAGACCAGAGGCCCAAAGTCCTGCACAGATTGTTGAAATGCTAGTACTTGATTGATTCTTGTGAGAATTGCCCGTGGCCTCCGCGAGTGGGTAGGATAAGGAAACCCCACTACATATGATTCTTTGGTGGCTCAAGTGGAAAGATACCTTACTGCCAGGGACCTTGAGAAAGCCTGTCATATGACATTTTAATTTGTTTCAGAATCTCTGAGACAACAAAAGACTTTTAGGACCGAGAGTCCAGGAAGCAGAAAGGGTGAGGCTGAAGTTGAAGCTGAACCAGCAGATCACTATCAGATAAACTACACTTTGCCAAGAGTGGATCGTTTGGGGAGGAACCCTATAACCTGCTTTGAGTGTGGTGTCAAAGGACATGTCAGGACAGGATGCTCAAACCTACTAGAACTAATGCAATGTGCCCTATGATAAGAACCATTGGACTTTTGTGGACTTATTTGCCTAGGAGGCATGGAAGAAAGTATACACACATTCCAGGTGTCAGCATGCTTTACTAAAAAAGATACAGAGGCTTTGGTGGACTCTAGTGTCAGGAAATTTAATGGAACAATCACAGTTGCAAAAATATAAGACAATAGGGGTACTGTGTATTCATGGGTGCACAGTTACTTATCCTACTGCTGTTAGAAGTGTCTCTGTACTTTGGAAATTAATACAAATAACTGCTGTAGTGGTACTGTTAGCTTAAAAAATGATAATTTTATTTCTGTGGCTGTCAAACTGTATCTCACAGATATAACTCTTTGTTATTTAAAATAACCCCCACTGCGTTCAATAAATAAATGAGATATTATTTAATGAAGTGATTTCAGTGACACTTTAAAAATATATATAGTTATTTGGTTATTAACTAGTCTACCACTATTATTGCAATGACTTTGATTGCTGCTTAACAGTTAAGCCGTGGTCTATAAGGTGTCTAGAAATAAACACCCCTAAAACAAATGATGCACAGTTTATCTGATTCTACTGCATTTATATAACTAGCTAATTTATCTGTTCACAGTTTTGGTTTTATTTATATGGCTTACGTGTATTCTGTCTCTTGGTGTTGTAATGAGATTTATACAGCCTGTGATAAGAGGCAGTCCTCAAAGGTTTAAAAAAATTAGCATATAAGCCTACCTATGTTTGGTTTAATCTAGGAAGGTTGGTTAAAATTAAAAGTCCTATCTGAATAATGAATTTTCATTTATCCTAGAATGTCCCTTTAACAGTGGCTACTGTGGTTATCTGATCTTTCCCAAATAAGCGCAATTTTATTTGTGCAATCTGCAACTTAAGTTTCTTGGGCATCTGCTGTGATTGCTTTCTTTGTGTGATATTAAAGTTTTGTACATAGTGGATGTTTTTAATTGTTTGTCATGTTCTGAGTGTGTTGCATTTCAGCGAATGTCAGAATATGTGTTGCATTCTAAGTTAATTGTGGTTGTTTGAAATTTGTGTCAGCAGCTAATGTTTCGTTTTGTGTAAGGCAAGAACGATTGGTTTTCATTGTTTGTTATGTTTTTCTCTTTTGTGGACAGCATATTGAATTGTGATGTGTATTTCATTTTGCTGGCTATTGAGAATTGTCTCTGCATGAGTGGAGTGCATGATTTATCGTTTAGTTTCTTGTTATCTTGTGTTTGCGTGTCACATGAGATGTTTCACGCAAACATGGGGGAAGTATTGATGAGTATTGATGAATATCTTTATGTAATGGAGGAGATTATTTTTAGGAGGTGAACCTACAACGTTTTGAATCTCCTCGTACAATGTTATTGTGTTAATTTCAGATGCCTAAAATGTTTTATTTTTCTATGTGGTTCTTAACACTATATTTGTATTTGCAGGATGAGAGTATGCTGTCTTCAGAGATTGAAACACACTAACTGAATTATTTTTGAGTTTCCATATTTAGGTAAAATCTGTACAGGCAAAATTCCATAAGTGCACTCTTCAAAAGATTAAAGATTGAAAGCAAGTAAACCTTTAAAGAAAGAAAAGATAAAGATGAAAGACCTTTTGTCAAGCTTGTTTTAACCATCATACTGCAGTAAAAAAAGTTACTGAACTATCTTTGGATCCATTCTTTGCTTTGCATGCTGGTACCAGCCCCAGAACTGGACTCTGGGTAATCCATGACTGTTTCCTCTGATGTGTGTCTTCAGGACATAAAGACTATCCTTCTCTGGACTGTGCCTTACCGCTCGATATGGAAGTCCTGTTATGCTGTTACAGGATCAACCAATTAAATTAGGGGAGTATTGTTTTAACCCTATTCCTTATATTGCTTGTTTTGTATTCTCTTGTATTTGTTTTATTTTTATTGATCATATTTGGTCTAAGAAATCATATGCTTCATTGGTATTAGTGCACATGGTAGTTTATGTGCGTAACAAAGTAACCCTTTAGATAAGTGTAACTGTGAACTTCGCAGTATTGTACTCTATTGAATGGCCCACTGAGTATAGAAAATAGGTTTAAGGAAAATGCTGCAACATAGCATAATATTTTAGACCCTTCACCCTTTAGAACATAAGGAGGACACGTCTAAGCTAGAAGTTTATAGTAAATATACAGAGAAATGTTTGTTCAGGGAATAGCATAATTATAGTTTATGAAAGCAAATGTATTTTTCCCTTTTATTAATTAGTATGGTATCTGCAAAGTGAATTTGGTCATTCCTGATGTTTGTCAAAGAGAGTAATTCTTACCATAAAGATGTGTTTACCTTTAAAAGAGCTTGTAGTTTTAAATGATGTTCTGTTTGTATGCTTTCCTCATATAGGAGTGTGAGAGAATTTAGGTTGGAGAATTATAAGCATTATAGATAGCAGCCATCCAGAATAAAGCAACACAAGGTTCTTTTATTTTTTAGAAGTTCAAAGTGATATTGTAAAGAAATTCATTTATTTTCATTGACTGTTTTCTTTTTTCCATTCTTACAACAGGGCAGGCCTTAGCATAAGTTTTAGCATAAACATTCAGGCCCTTGAGGAAGTCTGACAGGTTTTCACTTGCGTAGTATTCATGAAGTATCATTTAAAAGTGTATAGAGAAGTTGTAAATTATTCTCTGAGAAATGTCAATGTATTTAGTTTGTATTATATATCAACAATGTTTTGTTTGATTTTAAATGACATAGGATGAAAGTGACATTTTATTTGGACATAATTGTGATTGTATTGCGGTGTGTACTCATCCTGTACTGTTTCTGTTTGCTTCCTAGACTCCCTGTGACTCGAGTGTCTGCTTGCCATGGGTATCCACTGGTTGCCTTGTCTACCCCATGAACAAACCATCAGATTTCCAGTATCTCCCTGCGGAAGAACCGTGGATAAGCACCCCTACTGCAAATGAACTGTTGGAGAACTGTATTATAGCAAAGTGTCAAGGTGCAGCGCTCTCAAATGGACAAAGACTGTTCTTAAAGTATTCAGAGGCCACCTAGAGACAGTTGTGCTGTTGCTATGTCATGCTTTACTGTGGAAAAGGAACTGTTGGACATATTGGGGGTTGCTAGCAATGCAGGTGGAGAGATAGAAGATGCAGCGTTGTTTGGGGGTAGATGGGGGGCTGGTTGGGTTTCTGTACTGGTAGACCGGTAGTTTTGGGAGGGCTGGAGGATAGATGGAAGGTATTGGAGGGACTGTACCTATATGCAGTGACAATTAGCCTATAAAAGTATATCACGACATGCAAATATTTTTCTCTTTAGTATTCTTATAGAGTTCTGTTACCATAATATAAGGCTTTACTAATTTTCTATGCCTGTCTATTTTTATGTTATTCTGTTAGAATAAAAGGATGGTATGTTAGGGGTAATATGAACCTGATGGCAGCCATCTTGTTCTTCGCAGCCATCTTGTTCCTCGCAGCCATTTTGTAATGAATAGACTTTATTATACTGGGGTATTATGCAGTTAGAATTATATGCATGTTATGAGTTTCTTTAGCTATTCGGCCTTGCCAATGTACCCTGGCCTAATGCCTAGAAGTAAGATAGAATAAGATAATGTAAACAAGAGGCTTTAGACACTCGGTTGTCTCTGCAGATGGTAGTTTGTTATGACTCTGTAAATATTGTTATGAGAAACTCATGTTCCAGTTTTTCCTTGTAAATTGCTCTGTATAACTGTGTAAGATGACGCGGTCCTAACGTGTCATCCCCTTAACCCTGTATGTCACTATAAGAAAGGCTTGCACTGTGCAATAAACAGAATTGGCTTTCGATCATAATGCTGCGTGGTCTGAGTCATTCTAAGGGGGCCCTTATCAGGTAATCTACATATGCCTCAGGTGGTACACTAGGCCCCAGGCTTTGGCCTGCACTGACACTTACCCCCTGAAGGGGACACCTAACAGGTACCTAACCTAAGCTACCCTATCCCTTGGTTATAGGAATAAACTTCCCAGAGTTTCACACCCTAATACAGTAATCAAGTTACTGTTAAACAGGGAGAATCCGAGGTTGAAACATGGGATATGAGTCTATATGAAGTTTTCCCTTTCATTCACCCTGATTTGTATGCATCCAATCCCAAAAGGAGTACATCTAGAAAAGAGCACAGGAAGAGTAAATACAGATTAAATAAAGCCCTTAATAACATTTTGTTAAATGAGCAGAGAAAATGTAGTAATAAAGGTGTGGCCACTAAAGTGCACAGAATCTGATATAGATCAGGGAAGTGAAATTGCTGAAAATGTTCCCTGTGAACTGGACATTATTAGTAGTAGCTTTGGGCGAGAACAAGCTAATTGACCCCTTGCTACACCATGCAAGGAGCATGGTAGTAAATGTTAATTGGGCACCTGTAGAAGGTCAAACAAAAAGTGTATACCCCTATTTTATGGTTAAAAATTACCTTCTGTACCGAGTAAGACTTTAAGGTGTTAGATTTTGCCCATTCACACCTTTGGGTGGACATCTGGGGGTAGAGAAAACTCAGGAAAAGGTCCTAATGAGGTTCTTATGGCCAGGGGTTTATGAAGAAATAAAGAGATATTGTGCTTCCTGCCCAGAGTGCCAACTGTAATCCTCAAACCCCAAGTTAAGGGCTCCCCTGATACCCCTCCCAATTATTGATCATTGGGATGGACTTGGTAGGCCCATTAGAGAAATCAGCTTGTGTCACCAATACATTTTTGTTATTGTAGATTATGCAACTGGATACCCTGTGGCCATTCTGCTACGTAAGGCCAATGCTAAAAATATAGCAAAAAAATTTGTACAAGTATTTTCACGGGTTAGGATCCCAAAGAAAATTTTAACTGACAAGGTACTCCTTTTGTTTCCCGTCTCATGAAAGAGTTATGCCAATTATTCAAAATACAGGCTTTAAAAACCTTGGTATATCACCCACAGACAGATGGGCTAGTAGAGAGGTTTAACTGCACACTTAAGGGGATGTTAAGGAGAGTTGTTAGTAGAGATGGGAAAGATTGGGATCAACTTCTTCCTTACCTATTGTTTGCAGTCTGTGAAATTCCCCAGAGCTCAACTGTTTTTTCTCCTTTTGAACTTTTGTATGGTCGACATCCGTGAGGTATGTTGGACATACTAAACTTAACTTGGGATGAACAGGGAGTACCAGGTACTAATGTGGTGCAGCATATAGAGAAAATGCAGGAGCAAATGGGCTCATGTTTTTCCCCTAGTTTGCCAGTATATGGGAAAAGCTCAGGATGCTCAAAAATTGTATTATGATTAGAGTGCTACTGTAAGGAAATTTAAACAGGGTGACAGGTTAATGGTTTTGGTTCCTACATCTGAGAGTAAGCTTTTGGCTCATTGGCAGGGATCTTATGAAATGATAGAAAAGGTAAGCCCTGTGAATAATAAAGTTAGTCAGCCTGACCATTGTAGGAAAGAGCAAATATTCCACATAAATCTTCTTAAGCCATGGAGGGATAGAGAAGCATTGGTAGCCCAGTTAGATGATACTGGGGCTGTGCCTCAAGTCTCAGAACAAGTAGTAACTATTTCCCCAGAGCTAACACCCAAACAAGTAAAGGAAGTTAAGGAAATGGTGGAGAGGAATAAGGATATTTTCTTGCCTATGCCAGGTAGAACACAAAAAATTGCCCATGATATTATTACTGAGCCTGGAGTAACCCTTAAGTTAAAACTATACAGGATTCCTGAGGCAATAAGGAAGGCTGTACGAGCAGAGGTTAGGAAAATGCTTGAATTAGATGTGATAGAAGAATCACATAGTAATTGGTCTAGCCCAATTGTTTTGGTACCTAAACTGGATGGTTCTATCCGATTTTGTAATGATTTTAGGAAATTAAATGAAGTGTCAAAGTTTAATGCCTACCCAATGCCACGGGTTGATGAACTGGTAGAGAGGCTAGCAAAGGCCAAATTTCTTTCCACATTGGATTTAACAAAAGGGTATTGGCACCGCATGCCCAAGAGAAACCTGCCTTTGTAACCCCAGATGGTTTATTTCAATATAAGGTGATGCCCTTTGGTCTCCATGGAGCTCCTGCAACTTTTCAGAGACTCATGTATAAATTATTAAGGCCACATTCACACTATGCCGCTGCGTACTTGGATGATGTCATCATCCAAGTAGACTGGGACTCTCATTTGCAGAAAGTAGAGGCAGTGGTAGACACCTTTAGGAAAGCTGGGTTAACCGCCAACCCCTCCAAATGTTTTATTAGATTGGCAGAGGCTAAGTAACATAGTAACATAGTAACATAGTAGATGAGATTGAAAAAAGACCGAAGTCCATCAAGTTCAACCTACACAAATCTAAAATATATACAAAAAGCTCCAGTTAAGCTTAAATAATCCCACTAAAAGTGACCCATTTAATACTAGCAATCATATCCATGAATTTTGTTTATAGACAGAAATGTATCCAAATAATTTTTAAATGTATCTAGGGTATTGGCATTCACTACCTCCTTTGGTAAAGAGTTCCATAATTTTATTGCTCTTACAGTGAAAAAACATTTCCGTTGCAGGAGATTAAATCTCCTTTCCTCCAACCTTAAATTGTGACCTCTGGTCACAAACAATTTTCTTGGAATAAACAGAGCTTCTGCCATCTCTGTATATGGGCCTTGAATATATTTATATAAAGTAATCATGCCACCTCTTAAGTGTCTTTTTTCTAAAGAAAACAAACCCAGTTTGGCTAGCCTCTCCTCATAGGTTAAATTCTCCAATCCCCTTATTAGCTTTGTGGCCCTTCTCTGAACTTTTTCTAGTTCTGCAATATCTTTTTTTGCGATTGGTCCCCAGAACTGCACTCCATACTCAAGGTGAGGTCTTACCAGGGCTTTATATAGTGACAGAATTATGCTTTCCTCCCTTGAGTCAATGCCTCTTTTAATACATGCTAGTATCTTATTAGCCTTTGAAGCTGCTGCCTTGCATTGTGCACCCATCTTTAGCTTGTTATCTATTACTACCCCCAAATCCCTTTCCTCCTGTGTTTGTCCCATTTAAATACTGTAATACGTTGCCTGCTTATTTTTACTTCCAAAATGTAGAACCTTGCATTTTCCCATATTAAGTATTTAGGTTACGTAGTGGGAAGGGGGTTAGTGAAACCCCAATTGAATAAGGTAGGAGCTATACAGAATTGGCTCAGGCCTCTTACGAAAAAGCAGGTTAGAGCCTTTTTGGGAATTGTCAGCTACTACTAATTGTCGGTTACTACTATTGCCACTATATATATATATATATATATATATATATATATATATATATACACTGTATATATGAATTAGAAATGTGTCTATGTATTTGTAGGTTGGTAATATTTGTTTTTAAAGACAATGGGCAATGGATACAAGGCTGCATACCTCAAGTTAAGAAGCAACGGTTGTTCATGTTCATTTGAAGTGATTTACAGGTCTCTCAAGAGCAGGGGTTGGAGCTTCACAATGATTTTCTTGTAGAAAATCGGTTGATGTTTATATATATATATATATATATATATATATAATATACTTATATGTACAGTACATATAAGTGTCACACTGCGCCGCTCTAGCCGTTGCTAGGGGCGCTGCGTCTCCTTCCTGCTCGTTGCCAGGGGCAGTGTCGGCTCAGGATGCGTGCGATGCTGATGTCATCGCCGCACGCTCCTGATGCTGGTGGGTCCTCACTGGTGCGAATCCTGCGCCTATTTGAACTGCTCACTAACGATCTGTCACTGCCCAAGTATAGGTGTCATTCTGTGTGCTCCTGGGTGTGACAGATCGTTCTATCTACTGATTTACTGATGCTGATTGCTGCCTGCTTACTGACTACTCTACCTGGTTAACCCCTAAATTGCTGGACTGTTATACTGTTGCTGATTCCTGCCTTCTTACTGACAACTCTACCTGGTTAACCCCTAAATTGCTGGACTGTTATTCTGTGTCTGATCCTGCCTGTCTGACTACTCTGCTCATCAACCCCTGTTGTTCTGGATTGTCTCTTCATTGCTGATCCCTGCCTGTCTGACCATTCTAGTGGTGTGCCCTTGGACTGCTCTGTGTTGCCGCTGGGGACTGTCCTGCCTGTGGTGAGTGCCGCTCTACTCATCTTACTACTTTCTTGCTCTGGGATATTCCCTATCATTCCGGCTCGACGCGGGATAACAACACTACTGGCCAAGTTCGGTCTGATAAAGGAGTATCCCACAAACATTACAATAAGTATATTATATATATATATATATATATATATATATATATATGTATCTATATCCTTTTATATGTGGTAATATCTGTTTTTATGTACAGTACATACCTACCAGAACCAATGCAATGTGCTCTAGCATAAGAACCTTTGGACTTATTTGCCTAGCATGCATGGGAGATGTTTTAATATGAGTGCAATATTTTATTTTAATATGTTTTACATGTGTTGTTAGACTTTTTTTCTAGCCCTAAAACTTTACTTGAGGTCTCTAGTTGCACAAATTTTTGAAGTGCTTTCAACTTATCTGAGCAATGTTTAGTGTGGCCGAGATATCTAATTAAAGTATAGGGCACACTAAAGGGATGTTAGCAGTGCTAAAAATTCTCTGGTTCTTTAGTTTTATGATGGTCTTGTAATACCAGATTTCATGCGAATCCTACAGTGGTCCAATGATATAGACCATCTTCCAATTGTAATCAAGGCCTTAGTGATTAATGATTGCAAGTTTTCACTGTGAAAAGAAAAATGTACAACAAAAAGTATATGGCAATTGATATATTAGACTTTTGTAAATTAGCACTACAGACATCATCTCTCAAACCTGCCCAGAAATTGCTTTACTTTTCTGAAATAGCACAATTTCAAAATATCACATAGAATGTTTAGAACACTCTGTATATGTAGCACTTCATAACTTCAGAATGGATGGACATCATCCTCATCTGACTTTTAGTCTGGTACCATGGAGAAACCTGGCATATGTTGTATTGTTACTACCCTAGCAATCTTGAAAGCTTTCTTACTCTACACCACACTAGAAACACTAAAGTCAATACTATCATAAAATATTTTTTTTCACAATTAATAAAAAAAAATTGAAATATTGTGTTTCCTGTTATTTAACTCTGAAATGCCTCTTTAAAAACGCATTACAAAATGTCTAAAGGACATACTGCATATTTTACACAGTAGTTGATTATCTTAGTCCAGCATGGCCAGATACAATGATTTAATGTATTGAAGAGGATTTTCAGTGAGTGTATGCCATGTGTGGTCTGTGTGGTATAATGCTCCTTTTCGGGTTGAATATATGGCAAGCTGGTAAGCTGACACTTGGTTTGTTCTCTATAGTTATGGCCCCCCTATCTGTCAATCTCTGTTAATTAATTTTATACCCTTGTTAATTTGTCTATTTTTTCTGTATAATAAACTGTTTTAATTATTTCTCAATCATTTACTTAAAAATACTACTTACAAATAATACTAAATTATACTTATAATATTTTACTTAAAAATAATACCAGAAATAACCTACAGACTGAAATAACAATCATTCAAAATGTTGTATAAAAAATGTTTTAATGCAGATTTTTTTCTGAAGATCTTCATTTAGACATACTGTCATGAATTCCTCACGGACTTACTTCTCCCTCCTATCCTTTGACTGACTTGTCCTTGCACACTGTTCACATTTGCTCCTCCTATTCAATACTGCTTAAAAGTGGACATCTCTCTTCATTCATTGCTTGATTGTTCTTGCTGAGCAACCAGTTACTTCCTATTGAGCCTACGATCTCTCCTACTCCTATTGCAAGGAAACTCCTCAGCTGTCTGAAGCGGATCTAACAAGCGGTGACGTCACACGCCACCGCACACGCTGCTTGCTCGCAGCTAACACAGGAGCGCTTAATCTCACACCTTACCGGACCGCATTACCCTCTAAAGGATATTCTTCAATATCGCTTTCAATTCTTATCTGACTGCGGTAAGTTCCGGTCTCCGGACCAACTTCTCCCCTCTGGGTTACTCACTGTAAACAAACTGCCGTTTTGGGAAATAATCTTTGGTACAAACAAGTACTTGTCATTTCCATGCCTCCTTAAATCTGCTATATTCTGTGTTCCTAATGTAGTATCTGTTATAGTGGCTGCATAATCAATGATACCAACATATATATATATATATATATATATATAACAATACTATCAGGCACATAAAGCTTATTCTGGCTCAAATCCATGTGTAATTTTTTACAGCTGTTTATTACTGATTACACACAGCAATTGCTAAAAACATACTTCCAGGAAACAGATTAACTATACTGAGTAGAGTTATACGCTCACAGGTCTCAGCCATTGTTAATCTTATCCATATATCAAAGTGTTCAGTATCCATTGATTCTGCATATATGTTGCGCCACAAATTAACCATTGCAGAATCAAAGATACATTCACTACAAAATTTACCTGCAGTTGTGGTCCTTCTCTTATTTGCAGGGAAGATAAATATTTCAACAAGCTGACATTAATAATCAAGCCTTAAAAAATGGACCCAGCAGCTCTAGTAAACCATGTAGAAAAACTAACACAAACAGTAGACAACCTCTCCCTGACACTCTAGAGCACCTAATAGAGGCTAGCGTTATCTTAGATAGACGCATCAGAGAAAGACGCTCAGAAAGAACCCACACTGATGTCACTCCAAAACATATCACCCAAACTGCCACTTCTCCTCCACAAAGACTCCAACCAAGGGCTCCCGAAATACCAATGGAATTGGGTTTTATCAGGGGCCCACTCACCCAACAGGAGAAACTTAGAAGAAAAGCCCTTGACTTATGCATGTACTATGGAGGCATTGATCACTCGGTTAAGGACTGCCTTCAACTACACCGTAGTAAGGATAAGCATAAAAGCAATAGATTGTGTCTATCTGCTAAACAAATAAACTCTAATCATTGCTCCCTTCCTATCCTCTTGCAGTGGGAACACCAACGACTCAAATCCAAGGCAATCCTTGATTCAGGAGCCAGCCACAATTATATGGATCACCATTTCACACTTGTAAATAAAATCCCACTCATAAAAAAGATAGTTCCTAGTGTGCTTCGTTTTATTGATGGTAATGAAATTTCTTCAGGTCCCATCTTGTATCACACCATACCATTAAGGGTTACCACACAAAACCATCACTCAGAGTTCATTACTTTCGATGTCATACCTTCACCTGTATACCCTATTGTGTTAGGCATTACGTGGTTCAAAAAGCATGACCCCACAATAGTCTGGTCAACCTCACAACTACAATTTAATTCCTCTTACTGCTCTAACACTTGTCTCCATCAAGAACAAATTCTCTTAGTTGATACAGCTCACTTCCCAGCAGAATATAACTCTTTTTCCAATGTTTTTGATAAAAAAGAATCAGAAAACTTACCTCCACATAGGGTTTATGATTGCCCCATAGACTTACTTCCAGGGGTTGACATTCCTTATGGTCATATATTTCCTTTGTCCGAACCAGAACTACAGCATCTTAAAACTTACTTAACTGAAAATCTTAAAAAAGGGTTCATACGCCCTTCTACCTCCCCAGCAGGGGCAGGTATATTTTTTGTTAAAAACAAAGACCATTCCCTAAGACCCATAATCGACTACAGGGAGCTAAATAAACGTACCATAAAAAAACGCTACCCTTTACCGCTTATACCTCAGCTTATTGATAGATTGAGAGATGCTACTGTCTATACAAAATTAGATCTTAGGGGTGCCTATAATTTAGTGCGAATTAAGGAAGGTCATGAGTGGCTCACTGCCTTTCGCACACGATATGGCTTGTTTGAATACACTGTTATGCCATTTGGTCTTTGCAATGCCCCAGCCACTTTTCAGTTTTTCATAAATGACATCTTTAAGGATTTCTTAGATTTATTTATGGTAATTTATTTAGACGATATACTCATTTACTCAGCAACACTTGCAGAACACGTCAAACATGTCACCCTAGTCTTAACCCGTCTGAGATAAAACTCTCTATATGTTAAACTAGAAAAATGCATATTCCATTCCAAGGAAATTAAGTTCCTAGGCTATATCATATCACCTCATGGTATTCAAATGGAGAATGATAAGATATCGGCTATCCAGAATTGGCCCAGTCCAAAAAACAAAAAAGATGTGCAAAGGTTTATGGGCTTCGCCAATTTCTACAGGAAGTTCATTAAAAACTTTGCCGACCTAACTAGACCTATAACTAGTCTGAAAAAAGTCAGATAAGCCTTTCACCTGGAACACTGAGTTACAACACATATTTGATTATCTGAAAACTGCTTTTACAACTGCACCTATCCTTCACTTCCCCGACCCTTCGCTACAATACGTCTTGGAAGTGGATGCCTCAAACTATGCTTTGGGGGCTATCCTCTCCCAGAGATTGTCCCCTAAGCACCCCTTACATCCAGTTGCCTTTTATTCACGTGTGCTTAATGCAGCAGAAATTAATTACCCGATTGGCGACAAGGAATAACTCGCAATCAAAAGCTCCTTGGAACAATGGAGACACCTTCTTGAAGGTACCACTATTCCAGTATTGATCTTAACAGATCATAAGAATCTGGAATATCTAAGAACTAACAGGACTCTTAGTTCCCGACAAGTTCGCTGGAATTTGTTCCTTTCACGATTCAATTATCTTATCACTTACCGACCCGCAAACAAAAATAAGAAGGCTGACGCTCTTTCAAGACACCTAGAAGATCCAATGTTACTCCCAGAGCAGGCACCTTTAATACCATTGGACAGATTCTTATCTTTAACTGCAGAACAAAATGATCACTTCAAAACTGAGCAACTATCTGACACACAGAAACCATTACAAGTTTTAACCTTACATAATGATGGTTTGTATTACCATCAACAACAAGTGTACGTTCCTGGAACACTCAGATCAACAGTTCTTCGGACCTTGCATGATTCTCCGTGGGCAGGACACATGGGCATAAAGAAAACTCAGGAACTGATTTCACGACATTTCTGGTGGCCTACTCTCCTACTAGACACAGTCAACTATGTTAAGACCTGCAAGATCTGTGAAACATCCAAGACAGGCAGGACCTCCCCGTACGGACAATTGATTCCTTTACCAACACCTGACCGTCCATGGACAGATATAGCTATCGATTACATAGTTGACCTCCCAACTTCGGAAAAGAATAACACTATATTAGTTGTTGTAGATCTGTTCAGCAAAATGGCACATTTCATACCATACCATAAACTTCTAACTACTTCAGAAACTGTATCATTGATGTTCAACAACGTTTTCAAGTTACACGGACTCCCAAACTCTATCACCTCAGATAGAGGAAGCCAATTCACAAGCATCTTCTGGAAACAACTCTGTCACACTCTGGGTATCACTAGACGCTTGAGCACCTCCTATCATCCTCAGACCAACGGACAGACGGAAAGGACCAATCAGTATATTGAACAATACCTAAGATGTTTCATTACTGCCAAACAGGACAACTGGACTCAACTTCTACCCTACGCTGAATTCGCATTTAATAATTCCATCCATTCTTCAACTAAGACAACACCGTTCTATATTAACTATGGATTCCATCCCACTTTCGAATGGGAATCTTGTGCAAATTCTACGTGCCCTGTCGTGAATCAACTCATCAACTCCATTGCTGACTCTTTTTCATTAACCTCACGTAATATTCGTTTGGCAAAAACTCGTTACAAACTTCAGTATGATAAGAAGAGGATTCCTTCTCCTAAATACTCAGTCGGAGATTATGTCTGGCTATCATCACGTAATCTACATCTTCCAGTACCATCTAGGAAACTCTCATCCACCTTCATCGGGCCTTTCCCCATAGTGAAGATAATAAACGCAAATGCTGTTACACTTGCTCTACCAGCTTCTATGAAATCACATCCCACGTTCCATGTTTCACTCCTGAAGCCTTATAGACGACTACGTCAACATGATCCATCCATTCCACTTCTTCCACCTCTCCTTGCTGACTCCCTAGAGTATGAGGTACATGATATCTTGGATTCCAGACGCCTTCGGGGTCAGCTTCAGTATTTGGTTCATTGGAAGGGATATCCTGACTCTGACAATTCCTGGGAGCCAGCTGCCAACTTATCTGCTCCAAGGATGGTTGCCCGGTATCACGAACGTTGCCCGGAATGCCCGGGTCCTGATCCCCGGAGTTGATCCGTGGGCGGGGCATCCTGTCATGAATTCCTCACGGACTTACTTCTCCCTCCTATCCTTTGCCTGACTTGTCCTTGCACACTGTTCACATTTGCTCCTCCTATTCAATACTGCTTAAAAGTGGACATCTCCCTTCATTCATTGCTTGATTATTCTTGCTGAGCAACCAGTTACTTCCTATTGAGCCTACGATCTCTCCTACTCCTATTGCAAGGAAACTCCTCAGCTGTCTGAAGCGGATCTAACAAGCGGTGACGTCACACGCCACCGCACACGCTGCTTGCTCACAGCTAACACAGGAGCGCTTAATCTCACACCTTACCGGACCGCATTACCCTCTAAAGGATATTCTTCAATATCGCTTTCAATTCTTATCTGACTGCTGTAAGTTCCGGTCTCCGGACCAACTTCTCCCCTCTGGGTTACTCACTGTAAACAAACTGCCGTTTTGGGAAATAATCTTTGGTACAAACAAGTACTTGTCATTTCCATGCCTCCTTAAATCTGCTATATTCTGTGTTCCTAATGTAGTATCTGTTATAGTGGCTGCATAATCAGTGATACCAACATATATATATATATATATATATATATATATATATATATATATATATATATAACAATACTATCAGGCACATAAAGCTTATTCTGGCTCAAATCCATGTGTAATTTTTTACAGCTGTTTATTACTGATTACACACAGCAATTGCTAAAAACATACTTCCAGGAAACAGATTAACTATACTGAGTAGAGTTATACGCTCACAGGTCTCAGCCATTGTTAATCTTATCCACATATCAAAGTGTTCAGTATCCATTGATTCTGCATATATGTTGCGCCACGAATTAACCATTGCAGAATCAAAGATACATTCACTACAAAATTTACCTGCAGTTGTGGTCCTAAAATCCTTCTCTTATTTGCAGGGAAGATAAATATTTCAACAAGCTGACACATACAATACACACACACACATATATATATATATATATATATATATATATATATATATATATATATATATATATATAAATAAAAATAAGTTTTCATATCACTTTATCTGAACGTTTAAATATCTTGTAATACAATACATCCTGGACATTCACTTTTACTAGGCCAGATACTCAACCCTCTCTTATGGTCCCATGTTCAAAGGATAGTGTTACTATTATTATCGGTTATTTGTAGAGCGCCAACAGATTCCGCAGTGCTATAAACATAGGCGAAATACAAGGAAACATTTATAGGGATCAAACGGGTAGAGGGCCCTACCAAGAGTCGCACTGTTGTAGTCAGCTCTAAAGAAGGTGATCTACAAATAGCTGGAATCTTAGGCTTACATGCTAAGGGAGTTCATGGGGATAGTAATGGAGAAGAGGAAACCGTATAAAGAAAGGTTAGTGTAGGTTGCATGCATCCCTGAACAGTAGAGTCTTTAGGGAGCGCTTGAAGTTTACAAAACTAGGGGAGACTCTTGTGGAGCGAGACAGAGAGTTCCACAAGATGGGAGCCAGTCTGGAGAAGTCCTGTAAGCGGGAGTGTGAGGAGGCAACAAGAGAGGAGGAGAGTAGGACGAGTGAAGGGGATGGGAGGGAGAGTATCTGGAGACAAGGTCTGAGATATAGGGAGGGGAGCAGTGCAGTTGAGGGCTTTGTATGTCAGAGTGAAAATTTTGTGTTTAATCCTGGAGGCAAGAAGAAGCCAGTGAAGGGATTGGCAGAGAGGTGTGGCAGATGAAGAGTGACGTGTAAGGAAGATGAGCCTGGAAGAGGCATTCATTATGGATTATAAAGGAGCTAGGCGGCAGCTAGGGAGACCAGAGAGGACAGATTTGCAGTAATTGAGGGGGGAAAGTATGAGAGAGTGGATTAACCCCTTAACGACTGAGGACGTGCAGGGTACGTCCTCAGAAAAAAGGCAGTTAACGCCTGAGAACGTACCCTGCACGTCCTCAGTGTGGAAAGCAGCTGGAAGTGATCCTGCTCGCTTCCAGATGCTTTCCGGTTATTGCAGTGATGCCTCGATATGGAGGCATCCTGCAATAACCTTTTTAAGCCATCCGGTGCAGAGAGAGCCACTCTGTGGCCCTCTCTGCACCGGAGATCGGTGGCTTACTGCGTTGGTGGGTGGGAGCCGGACCGGGAGGCAGGTGGCGGCCATCGATGGCCCTGTTGATGTGAAGGGGGGCGGGATCGTGGGCGGGGGTGGCTGGGGGCGTGCACGGGGAGGGAGCGGGTGGGAACCGCTACAGGAGGGAGCGGGTGGGAACCGCTACACTACAGAAAATGATGGAAATAAAAAATATTAAAAAAATGACAAAATGTAAAAAAAAAAAGATCAGCAAGGTGGTGGGGGTTTGTCTGTGTTGGGGGGGGGAGCTACACTACAGAAAAAAAAACAAACAAAAAAAAAGCACTTTTTATTGTAAACTGGGTACTGGCAGACAGCTGCCAGTACCCAAGATGGCCCCCAATAAGGCAGAGGGGAGGTTTAGAGAGCGGTTTTGGGGGGATCAGGGAGGTTGGGGGCTAAGGGGGGATCCTACACAGTAGCATATGTAAATATGCTAAAAAAATATTTTTTTTTAAAACCCTTTTATTTTAGTACTGGCAGACTTTCTGCCAGTACTTAAGATGGCGGGGACAATTGTGGGGTGGGGGAGGGAAGGGAGCTGTTTGGGAGGGATCAGGGGGTGGGATGTGTCAGATGGGAGGCTGATCTCTACACTAAAGCTAAAATTAACCCTGCAAGCTCCCTACAAACTCCCTAATTAACCCCTTCACTGCTAGCCATAATACACGTGTGAGGCGCAACAGGATTTAGCTGCCTTCTAATTACCAGAAAGCAACGCCAAAGTCATATATGTCTGCTATTTCTGAACAAACGGGATCCCAGACAAGCATTTTAAACCATTTGTGCCATAATTGCACAAGCTGTTTGTAAATGATTTCAGTGAGAAACCTAAAATTGTGAAAAATTTTACGTTTTTCTTAATTTAATCGCATTTGGCGGTGAAATGGTGGCATGAAATATACCAAAATGTGCCTAGATCAATACTTGGGGTTGTCTACTACACTACACTAAAGCTAAAATTAACCCTACAAGCTCCCTAAAAGCTCCCTAATTAACCCCTTAACTGCTGGGCATAATACACTTGTGGTGCGCAGTGGCATTTAGCGGCCTTCTAATTACCAAAAAGCAACGCCAAAGCCATATATGTGTGCTATTTCTGAACAAAGGGGATCCCAGAGAAGAATTTACAACCATTTATGCCATAATTGCACAAGTTGTTTGTAAATAATTTCAGTGAGAAATCGAAAATTTGTGAAAAAATTTGTGAAAAAGTGAACGATTTTTTGTATTTGATCGCATTTGGCGGTGAAATGGTGGTATGAAATATACCAAAATTGGCCTAGATCAATACTTTGGGATGTCTACTAAAAGAAAATATATACATGTCAAGGGATATTCAGGGATTCCTGAAAGATATTAGTGTTCTAATGTAACTAGCGCTAATTTTGGAAAAAATGGTTTGGAAATAGCAAAGTGCTACTTGTATTTATGGCCCTATAACTTGCAAAAAAAGCAAAGAACATGTAAACATTGGGTATTTCTAAACTCAGGACAAAATTTAGAAACTATTTAGCATGGGTGTTTTTTGGTGGTTTTAGATATGTAACAGATTTTGGGGGTCAAAGTTAGAAAAAGTGTTTTTTTTTTCCATTTTTCCTCATATTTTATCATTTTTTTATAGTAAATTATAAGATATGATGAAAATAATGGTATCTTTAGAAAGTCCATTTAATGGCGAGAAAAATGGTATATAATATGTGTGGGTACAGTAAATGAGTAAGAAGAAAATTACAGCTAAACACAAACACCGCAAAAATGTAAAAATAGCCTTGGTCCCAAACGGACAGAAAATGGAAAAGTGCTGTGGTCATTAAGGGGTTAAAATCTTAGTTGTGTCTTGTGTAAGGAAATGTTTAATTTTAGAGATGTTTTTAAGGTGGAAGTGGCGGGATTTAGCCAAGGACTGAATGTGAGGAGTGAAAGAAAGATCTGAGTCAAGTGTGACCCCAAGACTTCGGGCATGCAGGGTAGGCGTAATGATGGAGTTGTCGACAGTTATAGACAGAATGGGGGTGGAGATTTTGGAAAAAGGAGGGAAAATAAGGAACTCAGTTTTGGAGAGATTTAGCTTGAGAGGACATCCAGGAAGAGATGTGAGAAAGACAGTTAGTGACATGGGTTAGCAAGGAAGGAGATAGGTCTTATGTTCTAAAGAAATCTGCATCAAAATTATAGTTGTACATGAAATGTTCTAAAGGGCTCAAATCATTGATTGAAGGTAGTCTTGAAAAGAGGTGTTTTAGTACACTTTACTGAGGGAATCGAGGGTTATCTACCAGTGGCAAAATATTCAAAGCAGCTTCGCTATGTGCAGCTAGGGTTTATTGTAAATTATCCTTTAGATCGGGGGTGATCAACCTTGGTGTGCCAGAGGTTTTGGAACTACATTTTGCATGATGCTCAGACACTGAGTATCTGCTGGTTGAGCCTCATGGGAAATGTAGTTCCAAAACGTTTGAAGCACCAAGGTTAAGCAACCCTGCTTTAGATAGTGTGGAATGACAAAACAATTTACATGTGTGAACTGAATCTCTTTTGTTACAATACTATTGTGTGTAGATAAAAGTGAGTGGTGTTCACACTTTTCCTCAAGCTTCACTTATACAAAACAATGTGCTGGTAGTCACAACAAATATATATAGACTAAATGGAAAAAGGAGAAGAGCAATTAACACATATATGCAATTGCTAAAGAGTTACCAAGACTGCACTAGAGTTAATAAATACCTTATTTATTTGTCTGCTCAGACATACGTTATACACCAAAGTGGTTACATAAATAAAAAATCAACACAAGACAAAAAGCATATAAGAGAGTGTCCCTTTAAATTTCTTCTGTGACCATAAATCCATATGCCAGAGGAATTAGGAGCACTTAGTGCAACCGCACACTCCCAAATATATATCTTATGGCATATATAATGTATACATATAGGAGGCAGTACTCAAAAAGAAAAGAGCAATTACAGAGTTTTTTTTTTTTTCAGGTGTACACCTGGGAAGAGCAAATGAATACTTCTTCAAGACTGAACACACCACCCTCAAAGAAGTAGGTAACACAAACGTTTCTTTTTTAAACTATTTCACCACTGTTGCAAATCCGGAAATTTTAGTCCTCCGAATTTTGGGACTTAGGCATCCATGTATTCATAGGTCTCGGCCAAGGCCTAGTACGTTGGTCTGGTCACTCACTTAGCAGCTACCTCTCAAAACATTTGCAGGATGATGCATTTCGACCCTCCCACTTTGGGGCTGGCCAGGGCTTCATCTGCCTAAGTTCCCAAATATAAGGAGTTAAAGTTCCGGATTTGCAACAGTGGTGAGCGAGTTACAAATAGGAAAAGTTTGGCGGTACTTATACACGGAGGAAAGTTTAAGTTACCTACTTCTGTGAAGGTGGTGTGTTGAGCCTTAAAAAATGCTCTTTTCAGATATGTTGCATTCGATTTGAGTACTGCCTCCTATGGGGGGTAGTTATCAACGTGTCTATTTTACCTGTCTTCGCCGGCCCAATACGCCCGCCTAAGCTTGCCTCACATCGCTGCCGCGGACCTGCAAAAATTCGCCTAAGTTATCAAAAAAGCTGTCAAAAAGCCGCGCACCAAGTACGGGGCGATGAGCAGTGGATTGTGAGAGTTATCACTCATCCGATCTCGCTGCTCTTCGGCTTTTTTACAGCTTTCTTGCTAGCCTGTCACTAAGCACCCACACTAAACTACACTGTTCTACCCCCTATACCGGCGCCCCCGGAGCCCCCCGCAACTCAATAAAGTTAGTAACCCCTAAACCGCCGCAACTCTTATAAATGTATTAACCCCTAAACCACCGCTCCTAGACCCCGCCGCAACTCTTATAAATGTATTAACCCCTAAACCGCCGTTTCCGGACACCGCCACAACCTACATTATACCTAGTAACCCCTATCCTACCCCCCCTATAACGTCGCCCTCTATAATAAAGTTATTAACTCCTATCCTGCTGATCCCGCACCTCGCCGCAACTAAATAAATAGTTTAACCCCTAAACCGCTGCTCCCTGACCCCGCCGCAACTATAATATATGTATTAACCCCTAAACCGCTGCTCCCGGACCCCGCCGCAACCTATATTAAATTTATTAACCCCTATCCTGAACCCCCTACACCGTCGCCACCTATAATACATTTATTAACCCCTATCCTGTCCCCCACTACACCGCCGCCACTGTAATAAAATTATTAACCCCTAAACCTAAGTCTAACACTAACCCTAACACCCCCCTAACTTAAATATTAATTAAATAAATCTAAATAATATTTCTATTATGAACTAAATTAATCCTATTTAAAACTAGATACTTACCTTTAAAATAAACCCTAATATAGCTACAATATAAATAATAATTATATTGTAGCTATCTTACGCCTAGATTTAGAGTTTTGCGGCCAAAGGGGTGCGTTAGCTACGCTCGATTTTTTCTGTCCGCACCTTTTAAATACCGCTGGTATTTAGAGTTCACAGAAGGGCTGGCTTTTCAGTGCGTTAGGCTCCAAAAAGGGAGCGTAGAGCATAATTTAACGCCACTGCAACTCTCAATACCTGCGGTGCTTACGGAAGCAGCCAGCTTCAAAAATGTGCTCGTGCACGATTCCCCCATAGAAAACAATGGGGCTGTTTGAGCTGAAAAAAAACCTAACACCTGCAAAAAAGCCGCGTTCAGCTCCTAACGCAGCCCCATTGTTTTCTATGGGGAAACACTTCCTACGTCTGCACCTAACACTCTAACATGTACCCCGAGTCTAAACACCCCTAACCTTACACTTATTAACCCCTATTCTGCCGCCCCCGCTATCGCTGACACCTGCATATTATTATTAACCCCTAATCTGCCGCTCCGTACACCCCCGCCACCTACATTATAGCTATGTACCCCTAATCTGCTGCCCCTAACACCGCCGACCCCTATATTATATTTATTAACCCCTAATCTGCCCCCCAAAACGTCGCCGCCAGCTACCTACACTTATTAACCACTAATCTGCCGAGCGGACCGCACCGCTATTATAATAAAGTTATTAACCCCTAATCCGCCTCACTCCCGCCTCAATAACCCTATAATAAATAGTATTAACCCCTAATCTGCCCTCCCTAACATCACCGACACCTAACTTCAATTATTAACCCCTAATCTGCCGACCGAATCTCACCGCTACTGTAATAAATGGATTAACCCCTAAAGCTAAGTCTAACCCTAACACTAACACCCCCCTAAATTAAATATAATTTAAATCTAACAAAATAAATTAACTCTTATTAAATAAATTATTCCTATTTAAAGCTAAATACTTACCTGTAAAATAAACCCTAATATAGCTACAATATAAATTATAATTATATTATAGCTATTTTAGGATTAATATTTATTTTACAGGTAACTTTGTATTTATTTTAACCAGGTACAATAGCTATTATATAGTTAAGAACTATTTAATAGCTAAAATAGTTAAAATAATTACAAAATTACCTGTAAAATAAATCCTAACCTAAGTTACAATTAAACCTAACACTACACTATCAATAAATAAATTAAATAAACTACCTACAATTATCTACAATTAAACCTAACACTACACTATCAATAAATTATTTAAATAAAATATCTACAAATAAATACAATGAAATAAACTAACTAAATCACGAAAAATAAAAAAGAACTAAGTTACAAAAAATAAAAAAATATTTACAAACATTAGAAAAATATTACAACAATTTTAAACTAATTACACCTACTCTAAGCCCCCTAATAAAATAACAAAGACCCCCAAAATAAAAAAATGCCCTACCCTATTCTAAATTACAAAAGTTCAAAGCTCTTTTACCTTACCAGCCCTTAAAAGGACCTTTTGTGGGGCATGCCCCAAAGAATTCAGCTCTTTTGCCTGTAAAAAAAACCATACAATACCCCCCCAACATTACAACCCACCACCCACATACCCCTAATCTAACCCAAACCCCCCTTAAATAAACCTAACACTAAGCCCCTGAAGATCTTCCTACCTTATCTTCACCTCGCCGGGTTCACCGATCGATCCAGAAGAGCCTCCGATGTTTGATCCAAGCCCAAGCGGGGGGCTGAAGATGTCCATGATCCGGCTGAAGTCTTCATCCAAGCGGGAGCTGAAGAGGTCCATGATCCGGCTGAAGTCTTCTATCAACGGCATCTTCAGTCTTCTTTCTTCCGGATCCATGTTCATCCCGCCGACGCGGAACATCCATCTTCACCGATGACTTCCCGACGAATGACGGTTCCTTTAAGGGTCGTCATCCAAGATGGCGTCCCTCAAATTCCGATTGGCTGATAGGATTCTATCAGCCAATCGGAATTAAGGTAGGATAATTCTGATTGGCTGATGGAATCAGCCAATCAGAATCAAGTTCAATCAGCCAATAGAATGCGAGCTCAATCTGATTGGCTGATTGGATCAGCCAATCGGATTGAACTTGATTCTGATTGGCTGATTCCATCAGCCAATCAGAATATTCCTACCTTAATTCCGATTGGCTGATAGAATCCTATCAGCCAATCGGAATTCGAGGGACGCCATCTTGGATGACGTCATTTAAAGGAACCTTCATTCTTCAGTTGGACGTCGAACGAAGAGGATGGATCCGCGCCGGAGGTCTGCAAGATCAGCCGTTCGTCATCCGATGGAACAATATAGAAGATGCGGCTTGGATGAAGATGTTTGCAGGTCCGGATGTCCTCTTCTGCCTGGATAGGATGAAGATTTCTTCTCGAAGATGGACTTCTTCATTTGCCGCTTGGATCCAGACTTCAGCCGGAGGATGGACGTCACTTTTCAGCCCCGGCTTGGGCTTGGATTAAGATTTCGGAGGCTCTTCTGGACAGATCGGTACCCGGTGTGGTGAAGACAAGGTAGGGAGATCTTCAGGGGCTTAGTGTTAGGTTTATTTAAGGGGGGTTTGGGTTAGATTAGGGGTATGTGGGTGGTGGGTTGTAATGTTGGGGGGGTATTGTATGTGTTTTTTTTACAGGCAAAAGAGCTGAATTCTTTGGGGCATGCCCCGCAAAGGGCCCTGTTCAGGGCTGGTAAGGTAAAAGAGCTTTGAACTTTTTTAATTTAGAATAGGGTAGGGCATTTTTTTATTTTGGTGGGCTTTGTTATTTTATTAGGGGGCTTAGAGTAGGTGTAATTAGTTTAAAATTGTTGTAATATTTTTCTAATGTTTGTAAAAAAAATTTTTATTTTTTGTAACTTAGTTCTTTTTTATTTTTTGTACTTTAGTTAGTTTTTTTTTCATTGTATTTATTTGTAGATATTGTATTTAATTAATGTATTGATAGTGTAGTGTTAGGTTTAATTGTAGATAATTATAGGTAGTTTATTTAATTTATTTATTGATAGTGTAGTGTTAGGTTTAATTGTAACTTAGGTTAGGATTTATTTTACAGGTAATTTTGTAAATATTTTAACTATTTTAGCTATTAAATAGTTCTTAACTATTTAATAGCTATTGTACCTGGTTAAAATAAATACAAAGTTACCTGTAAAATAAATATAAATCCTAAAATAGCTATAATATAATTATAATTTATATTGTAGCAATATTAGGGTTTATTTTATAGGTAAGTATTTAGCTTTAAATAGGAATAATTTATTTAATAAGAGTTAATTTATTTAGTTAGATTTAAATTATATTTAATTTAGGGGGGTGTTAGTGTTAGGGTTAGATTTAGCATTAGGGGTTAATCCATTTATTACAGTAGCGGCGAGATTCGGTCGGCAGATTAGGGGTTAATAATTGAAGTTAGGTGTCGGCGATGTTAGGGAGGGCAGATTAGGGGTTAATACTATTTATTATAGGGTTATTGAGGCGGGAGTGAGGCGGATTAGGGGTTAATAACTTTATTATAGTAGTGGTGCGGTCCGCTCGGCAGATTAGGGGTTAATAAGTGTAGGCAGGTGGAGGCGACGTTGAGGGGGGCAGATTAGGGGTTAATAAATATAATATAGGGGTCGGCGGTCTTAGGGGCAGCAGATTAAGGGTACATAAGGATAACGTAGGTAGCGGCGCTTTGCGGTCGGCAGATTAGGGGTTAATTATTGTAGGTAGCTGGCGGCGACGTTGTGGGGGGCAGATTAGGGGTTAATAAATATAATATAGGGGTCGGCGGTGTTAGGGGCAGCAGATTAGGGGTACATAAGTATATGACGTAGTTGGCGGTCGGCAGATTAGGGGTTAAAACATTTTTATCGAGTGACGGCGATGTGGGGGGACCTCGGTTTAGGGGTACATAGGTAGTTTATGGGTGTTAGTGTACTTTAGAGCACAGTAGTTAAGAGCTTTATAAACCGGCGTTAGCCCAGAAAGCTGTTAACTACTGACTTTTTTCTGCGGCTGGAGTTTTGTCGTTAGAGTTCTAACGCTCACTTCAGCCAAGACTCTAAATACCGGCGTTAGAAAGATCCCATTGAAAAGATAGGATACGCAATTGACGTAAGGGGATCTGCGGTATGGAAAAGTCGTGGCTGGAAAGTTAGCGTTAGACCCTTTAATGACTGGCTCCAAATACCAGAGGGCGGTAAAAACTAGCGTTAGGAGCCTCTAACGCTGGTTTTCACGGCTACCGCCCAACTCTAAATCTAGGCCTTCGTGTTTAATGACCCTTTAAATAATTACAAATACAATAATCATGACTGTATGCTACCACTGTCATGGTTAAATGTAAAGTAATTTCTAATTAAATTGCAGACATCTATTACTTTGAATTTAGTACCAAAATTGCCATTATTTTTAGATTTTATATCAAGTAGCTGTTACTTAAATATACTGTGTGAGTATATATATATATATATATATATATATATATATACACGTCAAAAATGTTTATTGATAGAAAGTAGTAAAAACAGGTAAGTCAGCAGCTGTGATAGACACATGGGCCCCAATTTATCAAAGGTCTTGCGGACCTGATCCGACACTGCGGATCAGGTCCGCAAGACCTCGCTAAATGCGGAGAGCAATACGCTCTCCGCATTTAACATTGCACCGCTGCTTCATAACTTGTGTTTCTGGCGAGTCTGAAGACTCGCCAGAAACACGGCCCTTCAAGCTCCATACGGAGCTTGATAAATATGGGCCTTAGACTTACAGCAATATATACAAAAAGTGCAGAGAAGGTTAGCTGGGTTCCCATGCGGCAGACATGTTTCGTGCCTGTATGCACTTGTTCACTGCTCATGGGAATCACAGTAAATCCCAGCTTATATAGGCACACCCTATATGGGTGTATTTTTACATAGTTTATTAATCAATTAGTTAATTGTGAACCTCTCTTTATAAACACAATGAATGGATAACTTATAGCAGTATTTTGTAGAATGTTAAGTACAATCTATCTGAATATGAAATAGGATATTAATAGACATAGGGGGGTAGTTATCAACGTGTCAACTTTCCTGCCTTCGCCGGCCCAATACGCCCACCTAAGCTCGCCTCACGTCGCCGCCGCGGACCTGAAAAATTTCGCCTAAGTTATCAAATAAAGCTGTGAAAAAAACGCGCACTAAGTACGGGGCGATGAGCAGCGGACTGTGATAGTTATAACTCATCCGATCTCGCTGCTCTTCGGCTTTTTCCCAGCTTTATTGCTAGCCTGTCACTAAGCACCCACACTAAACTACACTGTTCTACCCCCTATACCGGCACCCCCGGAGCCCCCCGCAACTAAATAAAGTTATTAACCCCTAAACCGCCACTCTTAGACCCTGCCGCAACTCTGATAAATGTATTAACCCCTAAACCGCCGCTCCTAGACCCTGCCGCAACTCTGATAAATGTATTAACCCCTAAACCGCCGCTCCCAGACACCGCTGCCACCTACATTATACCTAGTAACCCCTATCCTGCCCCCCCTATACCGTCGCCCTCTATAATAAAGTTGATCCCGCACCTCGCCGCAACTAAATAAATAGTTTAACCCCTAAACCGCCGCTCCCGGACCCTGCCGCAACCTATATTAAATTTATTAACCCCTAATCTGCCCCCCTACACCGTTGCCACCTATAATAAATTTATTAACCCCTATCCTGCCCCCCACTACACCGCCGCCACTGTAATAAATTTATTAACCCCTAAACCTAAGTCTAACACTAACCCTAACACCCCCCCACCGCAAGCTACTCTATACATATTAACCCCTAAACTGCCGCTCCCTGAGCCCACCGCAACTATAATAAATGTATTAACCCCTAAACCGCCGCTCCCGGAGCCCACCGCCACCTACATTATACCTAGTAACCCCTATCCTGCCCCCCCTATACCGCCGCCCTCTATAATAAAGTTATTAACCCCTATCCTGCTGATCCCCCACCTCGCCGCAACTAAATAAATAGTTTACCCCTAAACCACCGCTCCCAGACCCTGCCACAACCTATATTAAATTTATTAACCCCTAATCTGCCCCCCTACACCGTCGCCACCTATAATAAATTTATTAACCCCTATCCTGCCCCCCACTACACCGCCGCCACTGTAATAAATTTATCAACCCCTAAACCTAAGCCTAACACTAACCCTAACACCCCCCTAACTTAAATATTAATTAAATAAATCTAAATAATATTTCTATTATGAACTAAATTAATCCTATTTAAAACTAAATACTTACCTTTAAAATAAACCCTAATATAGCTACAATATAAATAATAATTATATTGTAGCTATCTTAGGATTTATTTTTATTTTACAGGTAACTTTCAATTTATTTTAACTAGGTACAATAGCTATTAAATAGTTATTAACTATTTAATAGCTTACCTAGCTAAAATAAAGAGAAATGTACCTGTAAAATAAAAACTAACCTAAGTTACAATTACACCTAACACTACACTATCATTAAATAAATTATTCCTATTTAAAACTAAATACTTACCTGTAAAATAAACCCTAAGATAGCTACAATGTCATTAATAATGACATTGTAGCTATTTTAGGATTTATATTTATTTTACAGGTAACTTTGTATTTATTTTAGCTAGTTAGAATAGTTATTAAATAGTTATTAACTATTTAATAACTACCTAGCTAAAAGAAATACAAAATTACCTGTAAAATAAATCCTAACCTAAATTACAACTAAACCTAACACTACACTAGCATTAAATAAATTAACTACAAATAACTACAATTAAATACAATTACATAAACTAACTAAAGTACAAAAAATAAAAAAGCTAAGTTACAAAAATAAAAAAATAAGTTACAAACATTTAAAAAATATTCCAACAATTTTAAGCTACTTACACCTAATCTAAGCCCCCTAATAAAATAACAACCCCCCCAAAATAAAAAAAATGCCCTACCCTATTCTAAATTAAAAAAGTTCAAAGCTCTTTTACCTTACCAGCCCTTAAAAGGGCTTTTTGTGGGGCATGCCCCAAAGAATTCAGCTCTTTTGCCTGTAAAAGAAAAATACAACCCCCCCCAACGTTAAAACCCACCACCCACATACCCCTAATCTAACCCAAACCCCCCTTAAAGTAACCTAACACTAATCCCCTGAAGATCATCCTACCTTGAGTCGTCTTCACTCAGCCGAGCAGCGACGGAACCGAAGAGGAGAAGTCTTCCATCCGGGCGATGTCATCTTCCATCCGGGCGATGTCATCTTCCAAGCGGCGCTGAAGAAGTCTTCTATCCGGGCTATGTCATCTTCCAAGCGGGGTCTTCAATCTTCATCCCACCGATGCGGAACATCCTTCTTTACCGACGGACTACCGACGAATGAAGGCTCCTTTAAGGGACGTCATCCAAGATGGCCTCCCTTCAATTCCGATTGGCTGATAGGATTCTATTAGCCAATCGGAATTAAGGTAGGAAAAATCTGATTGGCTGATTGAATCAGCCAACCAGATTGAAGTTCAATCCGATTGGCTGATCCAATCAGCCAATCAGATTGAGCTTGCATTCTTTTGGCTGATAACTATTCTAACTAGCTAAAATAAATACAAAGTTACCTGTAAAATAAATATAAATCCTAAGATAGCTACAATGTAATTATTAATTACATTGTAGCTATCGTAGGGTTTATTTTACAGGTAAGTATTTAGTTTTAAATAGGAATAATTTATTTAAGTATAGTGTAGTGTTAGGTGTAATTGTAACTTAGGTTAGTTTTTATTTTACAGGTAAATTTCTCTTTATTTTAGCTAGGTAAGCTATTAAATAGTTAATAACTATTTAATAGCTATTGTACCTAGTTAAAATAAATTGAAAGTTACCTGTAAAATAAAAATAAATCCTAAGATAGCTACAATATAATTATTATTTATATTGTAGCTATATTAGGGTTTATTTTAAAGGTAAGTATTTAGTTTTCAATAGGATTAATTTAGTTCATAATAGAAATATTATTTAGATTTATTTAATTAATATTTAAGTTAGGGGGGTGTTAGGGTTAGTGTAAGACTTAGGTTTAGGGGTTAATAAATTTATTACAGTGGCGGCGGTGTAGTGGGGGGCAGGATAGCGGTTAATAAATTTATTATAGGTGGCGACGGTGTAGGGGGGCAGATTAGGGGTTAATAAATTTAATATAGGTTGCGGCAGGGTCTGGGAGCGGCGGTTTAGGGGTAAACTATTTATTTAGTTGCGGCAAGGTGGGGGATCAGCAGGATAGGGGTTAATAACTTTATTATAGAGGGCGGCGGTATAGGGGGGACAGGATAGGGGTTACTAGGTATAATGTAGGTGGCGGTGGGCTCCGGGAGTGGCGGTTTAGGGGTTAATACATTTATTATAGTTGCGGTGGGCTCAGGGAGCGGCGATTTAGGGGTTAATATGTATAGAGTAGCTTACGGTGGGCTCCGGGAGCGGCGGTTTAGGGGGTAAACACTTTATTTAGTTGCGGCGGTGTAGGGGGGACAGCTTAGGGGTGTTTAGACTTGGGGTACATGTTAGGGTGTTAGGTGCAGACATCTCCCATAGAAATCAATGGGATGTCGGGCAGCAGCGAACTTGTACTTTCGCTATGGTCAGACTCCAATTGATTCCTGTGGGATCCACCGCCTCCAGGGTGGCGGTTTGAAAACCAGGTACGCTGAGCCGGAAAAGTGCGAGCGTACCTGCTAGTTTTTTGATAACTAGCAAAAGTAGTCAGATTGTGCCGCACTTGTGTGCGGAACATCTGGAGTGACGTAAGAATCGATCTGTGTCGGACTGAGTCCGGCGGATCGAAGTTTACGTCACAAAATTCTACTTTTGCCGGTCTCTAGCCTTTGATAACTAAGGCGAATCAGCCTCGCCACAAATACGCTGCGGAATTCCAGCGTATTTGAGGTTGACGGCTTGATAACTAGGCCCCATAATCTCTTCATAATTATACATATATCCAAATTCTATTCTGAAATAATCACAGGATTAACCCTATGAAAACAGACTTATCGATTATACTGTACAATCCTACACCAATAGATTCATTAATTTAGTGCATAATATTAAAGATGTTAAATTCTAATTTTAATTTATAATTTCATCCGTATAGGGATATCATTGATGCTCATTTAGTGTAGTAAGAAAAAAACATAATTAATTATAGTAAATTATACACAAAGATCAATGTCTCTTCTAAAATTTAACCCATGTGGTACACTACTGTTTAGAGTAAAAATCCAAAATGCGTCATGCTATGGGAGTGTCTGATTCTATGTCCTCAATAGACCTGAGATGTGCTAAGAACCTGTCCTTTAGGGGGTCTCTTTGTTTTTCCAACATATTGTTTGAAGCACCCCCTACAGTTCAACAAATATATTACATGTGTAGTTGCACAATTAATATAAAATTTGATGTCATGAGATTTCTGAGTGCTAGTGGAGGTAAAATGATCCCCCTCTACAACATGTTCACATATCTTACAGATGTTGCGTCTGCACTGAAAAAATCCTTTTCTTTGTTTAAGCCAACATTTGTTACTTGTTCTACTTGAACAATCTGATGGAGATGTATAGTTTCCTATCGTTTTACCCTTTTTAGGTATGAACTCACATCCGTCTTGTATGATCCCTTTCAGTATACAGGGAGTGCAGAATTATTAGGCAAATTAGTATTTTGACCACATCATCCTCTTTATGCATGTTGTCTTACTCCAAGCTGTATAGGCTCGAAAGCCTACTACCAATTAAGCATATTAGGTGATGTGCATCTCTGTAATGAGAAGGGGTGTGGTCTAATGACATCAACACCCTATATCAGGTGTGCATAATTATTAGGCAACTTCCTTTCCTTTGGCAAAATGGGTCAAAAGAAGGACTTGACAGGCTCAGAAAAGTCAAAAATAGTGAGATATCTTGCAGAGGGATGCAGCACTCTTAAAATTGCAAAGCTTCTGAAGCGTGATCATCGAACAATCAAGCGTTTCATTCAAAATAGTCAACAGGGTCACAAGAAGCGTGTGGAAAAACCAAGGCGCAAAATAACTGCCCATGAACTGAGAAAAGTCAAGCGTGCAGCTGCCAAGATGCCACTTGCCACCAGTTTGGCCATATTTCAGAGCTGCAACATCACTGGAGTGCCCAAAAGCACAAGGTGTGTAATACTCAGAGACATGGCCAAGGTAAGAAAGGCTGAAAGACGACCACCACTGAACAAGACACACAAGCTGAAACATCAAGACTGGGCCAATAAATATCTCAAGACTGATTTTTCTAAGGTTTTATGGACTGATGAAATGAGAATGAGTCTTGATGGGCCAGATGGATGGGCCCGTGGCTGGATTGGTAAAGGGCAGAGAGCTCCAGTCCGACTCAGACGCCAGCAAGGTGGAGGTGGAGTACTGGTTTGGGCTGGTATCATCAAAGATGAGCTTGTGGGGCCTTTTCGGGTTGAGGATGGAGTCAAGCTCAACTCCCAGTCCTACTGCCAGTTTCTGGAAAACAACTTCTTCAAGCAGTGGTACAGGAAGAAGTCTGCATCCTTCAAGAAAAACATGATTTTCATGCAGGACAATGCTCCATCACACGCGTCCAAGTACTCCACAGCGTGACTGGCAAGAAAGGGTATAAAAGAAGAAAATCTAATGACATGGCCTCCTTGTTCACCTGATCTGAACCCAATTGAGAACCTGTGGTCCATCATCAAATGTGAGATTTACAAGGAGGGAAAACATTACAATTCTCTGAACAGTGTCTGGGAGGCTGTGGTTGCTGCTGCACGCAATGTTGATGGTGAACAGATCAAAACACTGACAGAATCCATGGATGGCAGGCTTTTGAGTGTCCTTGCAAAGAAAGGTGGCTATATTGGTCACTGATTTGTTTTTGTTTTGTTTTTGAATGTCAGAAATGTATATTTGTGAATGTTGAGATGTTATATTGGTTTCACTGGTAAAAATAAATAATTGAAATGGGTATATATTTGTTTTTTGTTAAGTTTCCTAATAATTATGCACAGTAATAGTCACCTGCACACACAGATATCCCCCTAAAATAGCTATAACTAAAAACAAACTAAAAACTACTTCCAAAACTATTCAGCTTTGATATTAATGAGTTTTTTGGGTTCATTGAGAACATGGTTGTTGTTCAATAATAAAATTAATCCTCAAAAATACAACTTGCCTAATAATTCTGCACTCCCTGTAGGGTCTGTGTAAAGAATAGGAATGCTTTCTCTAACTATACTACAGATATCTCTGAACTCAAAGCTATAGGTAGTGATGAATTTTGGTCTTTCTTTCTGTTTTTCTTTTGAGCCCTTAGCCTGTCCTTTGTATTTCAAAACCTCCATTCTAGGCAAACTATCCACTTCTTCCCTAATTTTAGTAAGGGTTTGTTCAGAATATCCCCTGTTTTTCAAGCGTTCAGTGATTATGTCAGCCTGTTTAATATAATCATCCATTTTTGTACAGTTTCGTTTAGCTCTTATATATTGTCCCTTAGGAATCCCTTGTAAAGTGTGTTTTGGATGGCATGAACTGTACTCAAGTATTGTGTTCCCTAATGTAGGCTTCCTGTACAGGTCAGTTTCTATTAGGCCAGTGTCACTGTCTCCTCTGATTGTTACATGTAGGAAACATATAGTGTGTTTATTTTGTTCCCCTATCAATTTTATGCCACTATCATTTTGATTTAGATATTCGCAGAATAATTCTACATTCTGTTCATCACTGTCTATGATGAAAAACAGATCATCATAAAATCTGGCATACATGATGATCTTATCCTGTAGTGGGTTTCTGTCTCCAAAGACGTGGAACCACTCCCACCATCCCATAAAGAGATTGGCGTAACAGGGGGCAAACTTCGCCCCCATAGTGGTCCCACGTCTTTGGAGAAAGAAACCCCCCTCAAACATAAAAAGTTGTGTGTGAGGAGACATTCAATAGCATTTATGATGAACTGTTTGGTCGTTGTGTTGTAATTACTACAGTGTTCCAAAAAGAAATAAACAGCCCGTACACCTTTCTCGTGGATAATGGAAGTATACAGAGATGCCACATCTACTACCAGAAATCTATAACTGGATTTACATTTTACATTTTCCAACTTCAATAGTAGAGATGTGGTATCCTGTATATAGCTTGGTAATTTTATAACCAAGGGTTGGAGAAAACTGTCTATTATACTCGAAAGGGGTTCATTCAGTGATTTAATCCCCGCAATTATGGGATGCCCCAGGGGATTGTCTAGGTCCTTGTGGACTTTAGGGAAATAGTGGAAAATTGGGTTTATAGGATTTTCAGGAATTAACATTTCTTTTGTGGCACGAGTAATGACATTATTGTATCTAGCATTTTTAACAATATCAGTCAATGTCTTAGTGTATTGTTTGGTTGGATTCTCTCTTAACCTGCTATATACTTCAGTGTCATGTAGTTGTCTAAATGCTTCTTTCCTATAACCTTCTCTGTCAATTACCACCACATTTCCTCCTTTATCAAAGGATCTCACCACTATCCTATTGTCTTCTGTTAGTTTTTTCAAAGCCTCTTTTTCTTTGAGTGACAAATTTTGTTTGTGTTTTTTTGTTATATTTTTGTCTAACTCCCTCAATTTCTCTTCTACAACTTTCTGGAAGATTTCTACTGCTTGTGTTCTTGAGTTAACTGGATAAAAATTGCTCTTTTTTCAAAATTCAGTTAGATCAACATCCTTTTCTGTTACCAAGTGATCTAAATCCTCTTCATTTTCTCTAAGTAAATCCTGTAGGTTCATAACAGTACACATTTCAGAGAACATTAAGTTTATCCTTTATCAAAGTGCTTTGAGTCCCCTCCTCATTAGTTTGTTCCTTTTCAGCATTAATAAAATGTATGCGAAGTATCAATTTTCTCACAAATCTGTTAGTATCTAATATAATATTAAAAAGATTAAAATTCTGTGAAGGAACAAAGTTTAAGACTTTTGATAGAACCCGTAATTCAGGTTCACTTAATTCTACACATGATAAATTCAATACATTATTCCTATTCATGCATATTTTTTGTTCTGTTTCCCTGATCTCGTGGTGTATGTCCATTGTGATATTATCTTGTTTGGTTTGGCTCCCCCCTCCTTTGTTTCTGTTTCTCTTTCTTTTTCCTCTTTTCCCCCTATGTATTTTTTTCTTTTGTCTTTGGGAAAAGTCTTTGCCTGTCCGTATTTTGACACCTTATTGCTGGGTAATTCAAAGGAAGCCTGTAACACAGTGGGTTGAGATTCTTCTATATTACTTTCGCCATCTGACGACTCCACTTCATACTCAGTGTCTGAGAATGTTACTTGCTTTCCTTTTTTTGTGCGGTTATTAAACCACCTTCTACTCTTTCTAGGTTCTTTGCCAAAACCATCATTACCCCATCTTAATACTGTTTGATGAACATAATCATATTTGTCCCTTGATATTTTTCTAGACTTGAATTCCCACAGTTCCTGGTGGAAAGAAAGCATATTTTTCTCAAACTGTTTATCATATGACTTAAATTCAGGGTCTTTATGGACTGCTTTTTTGCCTTCATTTCTTCCAATAGCTCAACTCTTTGTTGTTGCTTATACTCTATTAATAAATCAATTAAAGCAAAAGAGCAAGTGTCCAGAATTGCATTCCATTTGGAAATGAATTCAGCCTCCAATACCCTGAATGATAGAAATGTTCGTATCCTCAGCCCTCTGGGTATATGTTTGTTACATTTATATACCCTGAAATTTTTAATATCTAATTCCAGTTTAATGTCCTTTTTCCTCAAAGTGCCAATGTCAAAAAATAGGCTGTCAATTGTGTAGACTAATGCTTCATCTGTCTCATATGTGTCAGTCCTTTTTCCAAAGTCTGTGAGGACATAGGACATTTCATCTGTTTAATCCATTATGCAAAATCTTGAATGATATTGTGTCACCAAAAAAGTGTTATAAAATTGCTTCTACAATATACTGCAATATCCAAATAGTTTAGTATATTTTAATGCTGTCTAGTCAAGTCTTAGCGTCAGAAAAAATTGCTGTAGTTATGCTTCTCCTGTTAACAAACAAATTCCTTTTGAAAACATTGTGATTCTCCCTCACCCACCTCGTCTTCAGCCAAATCTCTTGATACCTTCAATGCTTTCCTGGGGCTATCCGGTAGGCAGCGACCGCTACAGATACGAAAATCCTCCTTCATCCAATACACTGTAGCGTCGCGCTCTACCTTGCCCTGTCAGCTGGTTCGTCGGCGCACAGGAGCGTGGGGATGACGTCACTTGCCGGTTGCTTGGAGTTCACACAGACAACGCAGTCATCCACGGTGTCAAAGAGGAAACAGATGCACAGAAGAAATGTCCAGACACTCCACCGGATAAAACGTCAAAAATGTTTATTGATCGAAAGTAGTAAAAACAGGTAAGTCAGCAGCTGATAGACGCTTACAGGCCCATTTATCAAGCTCCGTACGGAGCTTGAAGGGCCGTGTTTCTGGCGAGTCTTCAGACTCGCCAGAAACACAAGTTATGAAGCAGCGGTCTAAAGAGCAGGCGGACAGGAATCGCGTAAATCAACCCGATCGAATACGATCGGGTTGATTGACACCCCCTGCTGGCGGCCGATTGGCCGCGAGTCAGCAGGGGGCGGCGTTGCACCAGCAGCTCTTGTGAGCTGCTGGTGCAATGTTAAATGCGGAGATCGTATTGCTCTCCGCATTTAGCGAGGTCTTGCGGACCTGATCCGCAGTGTCGGATCAGGTCCGCAAGCCCTTTGATAAATGGGCCCCATAGACTTACAGCAATATATACAAAAAGTGCAGAGAAGGTTAGCTGGGTTCCCATGCAGCAGACATGTTTCATGCCTGTATGCACTTGTTCACTGCTCATGGGAATCCCAGTAAATCCCAGCTTATATAGGCACACCCTATAGGGGTATATTTTTACATAGTTAATTAATCAATTAGTTAATTGTGAACCTCTCTCTCTCTCTCTATCTATATATATATATATATATATATATATATATATATATATACATACATACATACACATACACACACATGGATATACAATGTTTGAGTAAAAAAAAAAAAGAGAAAAGTTTAAAAAAATGTTAGGATAAGAAAAATGAATCATAGCTACAGCACACATTTTCAAGTTTAGGTATTATTGCACTGAAGCTTTAAAGAAACATGAAACCCAAATCTTTTCTTTCAAGATTCAAATAGTACATGTGATTTTAAATAACTTTCCAATTTATTCCTATAATCTAATTTGCTTTGTTAAGGCAGCAGGAAAGGGAAGTGAGTTAGATGTGATTGTTCATTTAGGAACAAATAATCTGTCTAGTAATCATGTTGCTGCTGTTCAGAAAGAGTTTTGTGACCTAGGTAATCATTTAGAGAATGTGGCGTCAACTCTATCATTTTCTGTTATTTTACCTGTGTATGGCCAGGAAGCAGGAAAGATGGAGCGGATAACAACATTTAATTTTTGGTTAGATAAGTGGTGCAGGGAATAAGGATTTGGTTTTATTGGCCATTATAGTTCTGTGTGGAAAGATACTAGGTTATTTAGGAGAGATGGCTTGCATTTGAATGTTAAAGGAACAGAGTATCTGGGAGAGGAGTTCAAATGCTTAATTAGAAATATTTTAAACTAATAAAGAGAGGTAGCATTAATATATCCACCTGCCCCCCCACAGCATGCCAAAACTGTTTGTCCAAGTAACAATTCTAGAAATTCTAGTAGAAAAATTCTTAGTGCCATGAGCACAAATGCTTGCAGCTTAGGTAATAAATTTCCAGAACTCATTTTAATAATGACTAGGGGCAACTTGGATTTAGTAGCTATAACAGAAAAATGGTACAATGATTTGCATGACTGGGACATAGTCATACCTGGATACAGGTTATTTAATTTATTTTATTTTATGTTATTTATTGCTCTGTATGTAAACGAAAATATGAAGGTTACTTAAATTGTAGGAACAAATAATGAGGTGGAAAGTATTTGGTTGACTTTGTAAATTGGTGATAAAAATGTGTTTAGAATAGGGGTTGTAATATAGGCCTCTATTGCAGGATGAAAAACTAGACAATCTGTTATTAGAAGAAATAACCAAAATGACCACGAAGGTTAAGGTTATAGTACTGGGGACTTTAATTTGCCAGATATAGACTGGAAGATTCATTCTGCTAGATCAGCTAGAAGCAGGTATATTCTTGAATCTCTGCTAGGGGAATCACTTGAGCAATTAGTTAAGGAACCAACTTGTAAGGAAGCTATATTAGATCTAATACTTACAAACAGTGATACAGTTTCAGATGTGTTGGTAGATAAGAACTTAGTGATCCAGTGATCATTAATCTGTTTGATTTAGTATTCATGTGCAGAAACTGTCCACCCAGAATAAAACAAAAGTTTTAGACTTTAGGAAGGCAGATTTTTCATTAATGGGAGAATACCTAAAAAACTATTTAAAATGGAAAACTCTTATTACAGGGGTTCAAGAACAGTGGGAATTTGCTAAAGGTGCCATTTTAGATGCAACCTCACATTATATTAGAAATGTCTGTAAAAGTAAAAGAAAGCGGAAACCAATTTGGTTTTCCAAAGAAGTAGCACATGCTGTAAAGACAAAAAAGATAGCTTATAAAAATTACAGACACACACAAGCAGATGATGATATGAAAATATGGACACCCCAACAAAAAAAGACAAAGCAGTTAATTAGGAAGGTTAAAGCTCATGCAGAAGAGAAGATAGCACAGTCAGTAAAACATGAGGACAAAACATTATTTAGATATATCAGTGAAAGAAGAAAAAATAAGGTAGGAATAGTAAAATTGAAATCAGTTGATGGTAGAATAATAGAAGGAGATAAGCAGATTGCAGACTATCTCAATTATTACTTCTGTTCTGTTTTCACAAAAGATTGTGAAGATAGAATGTCTACATTAAGGGATGCTACGAAAAATAGAAACAAGCTTAACAGTAATCTTTTTACAGAGGATGAGGTTTTGTTAGCATTATCAAAAATAAATGTTAAAAAGGCAGTGGGTCCTAATAATATTCATCCAAGGGTTTTAAAAGAACTTTGATCAGTGCTAACTGTCCCATTAACTGATCTGTTAAATCAATCACTATTAACAGGAGCTGTCCCAGATGATTGGAGAAAAGCAAATGTAATACCTCTTCATAAAAAGGGCAGTAGAGAAGAATCTGGTAACTACAGGCCAGTTAGTTTAACTTCAGTAGTAGGGAAATTAATGGAAAGCCTCTTAAAAGAAAGAATTATGACTTACATAAAGACAAACAATTTAGAGGACCAAAAGCAGCATGTTTTTACTTCAGGGAGATCATGTCAGACTAATCTAATTGACTTCTTTGATTATGTAACAAAAGTTAATACCCAATATTATCTAACATGCTAACAATGCAGAGAAATGATTGCAGAAAAATGCAAGTAAAAAAACGATTTTGTTCATTAAACATAGTTTGATGATGATGATGCAGTCTGTTGTGTGATTATTTAATTAGGTGTTGTTAGCAAATGTTTTTGTTCATTAAACTTAGTTTGATGATGATACAATCTATATTTATAGGTTTATAATGCTGTTTAGCATTTAAAGTCTTAATTTCAAAGCTTTATAAATAATATATTAGGTATTACTTATGACATTTTTGAGAAGGGCCTGGAACCTAACTCCCTCACTTCCCATTGACTTACATTATAAACTGGGTTTCAATTTACAATGGTTTCAATTTACAACCATTCCTCCTGGAACCTAACCCCGGCGTAAACTGAGGGCTACCTGTATTTAATTTAGGGAATTTATTTAATTGTAGTGTAGTGTTAGGTGTTAGTGTAACTTAGGTTAGGTTTTATTTGTCTTGAAAAAGGCCTTGCAGGGGCCGAAATGCGTCGACAGCGGGTAAGCTGATTTCCAATTATTGTATTTTTTATCTATATGGTCTATACTATGTTATTTTATTTTTTATAGGGCATTTCAACTTTAAGACTTAAAGACACGACCACTACTAGGATTACATTTGGAGGATTGTTCGTTCTCATTTTTTTCACTACTGATTTTTCCACTGCTTTTTGTTTTTCACATTATATATATATATATATATATATATATATATATATATAATTTTATTTTTTACCTATATATTTTTTATATTTTTTTATATTTTTATATTTTTGCATATACACTAATATTTTTTCTCATTTTTCTACATTTTTTATTTCACCATATCAGCTTCGTTACAATCACCATCTTTAGACTGTTTGTGACTCTCACATTTGGACACTCATTTTTTGGACACTGTTATATGTTGGACATTATTTGTACACTTATTGGATCTGGATTTTATGTACCATTGATTTGAGATACTCTATTTATATTGAATCATTGTCTATATTTATTGTTGTTATTGTTTTTATGCTCCTGTTTTTATGTCATCATCATTTGTTGTAATAACATTTTAATTTAATTTTATTATTACCATTTTTAATCTTGATTATGGGGATCTATATTATGAAGATTTGAATATTCGGTAAGTACATTGACTCTATTGATTACCCAGCCTATCAGGCGCTTTATACATTTTTAATTATTTGACTGTTAACTTTGAGGCCAGCTAGGAGGTCTCACATATAAAGCTAGAGGGTAATTACCCGTGGCGCTTATTCTATCCTTTGCTATATTTATAGGTTTATAATGCTGTTTAGCATTTAAAGTCTTAATTTCAAAGCTTTAAAAATAATATATTAGGTATTACTTATGAAATTTTTGAGAAGGGCCTGTAACCTAACTCCCTCACTTCCCATTGACTTACATTATAAACGGTTTCGATTTACAACCATTCCTCCTGGAACCTAACCCCCAAAATAAAACCTAAGCTAGATACAATGTAACTATTAGTTATATTGTAGCTAGCTTATGGTTTATTTTATAGGTAAGTATTTAGTTTTAAATAGGAATTATTTAGTTATTAATAGTATGTTTTCTTTAGATTTATTTTAATTATATTTAAGTTAGGGGGTGTTAGGGTTAGGGTTAGACTTAGATTTAGGGGTTAATAAATTTAGTATAGTGGCGGCGACGTTGGGGCAGCAGATTAGGGGTTAATAAATGTAGGTAGGTGGCGGAAATGTTAGGGGTGGCAGATTAGGGGTTAATAATATTTAACTAGTGTTTGCGAGGCGGGAGTACGGTGGTTTAGGGGTTAATATGTTTATTATAGTGGCGGCGATGTCCGGAGCGGCAGATTAGGGGTTAATAATTTTATTATAGTGTTTGCAATGTGGGAGGGCCTCGGTTTAAGGGTTAATAGGTAGTTTATGGGTGTTAGTGTACTTTGTAGCACTTTAGCTATGAGTTTTATGCTACAGCATTGTAGTGTAAAACTCATAGCTACTGACGTTAAAATGCGGTACGAATCTTGACGGGATAGGGTGTACCGCTCACTTTTTGGCCTCCCAGGACAAGCTCGTAATACCGGCGCTATGGAAGTCCCATAGAAAAAAGACTATATGCAATTTGCGTAAGTTGATTTGCGGTATGGCCAAAAAAGTGTGCGGTGCCCCTAAATCTGCAAGACTCGTAATAGCAGCGGTAGTAAAAAAGCAGCGTTATGAGGTTTAACGCTGCTTTTTTACTCATAACACAAGACTCGTAATCTAGCCGTTAGTAAACAATGTAGTAATGCAGCGAGTAAGGCTAGCAGAATGCTTGGATGTATTGGTAGAGGTATTTGCAGCAGAAATAGTAAGGTTGTTATGTCTTTTTATAGCTCATTAGTTACGCCTCATCTTGAGTATTGTGTGCAGTTCTGGAGGCCATATCTTCAGAAGGATATTAACAAACTTGAATCTGTTCAAAGGAGGGCTACCAAAATGGTACATGGTCTAAAAAATAAAACTTACCAGGATAGGCTCAATGACCTAAATATGTATAGCTTAGAGGAGAGAAGGGAAAGAGGTGATATGATAGCAACTTTTAAGTACGTTAAAGGGCTTAGTAAAACTGAGGCTGTGGGTATTTTACATAAAATGGAAAATTCAAGAACAAGGGGTCATGAGCTCAAACTAAAGGGTAGTAGATTCAGGAGTAATTTAAGGAAGCTCTTCTTTACAGAAAGAGTGATTTTTGATCTTAAAGTTTTTTTATTGAGAACTTCACACATCACAACAACCAAATCAGCCTTTTTTTTTTTTTTTTTTAACAAAATACAAATCATATAATCCAAACAGTTCGGAAGACACAGCTTCCTGTACATATGCAGAGTCTGATAGGAAACAACTCCGACACCTATTCTTCAAAATACTCCCATTATAGCTGCCAGCTCAGCATGCTGTGAGTGTGGGGGGGGGGGGGGGGGCGGAAAAAAGAAAAAAAGAAAAAGGGGAGATCCACCACCAGAAAGAGACCGAAATGGATCTACCACCTGCCTAGATAATCAATCAATCGCCAACCTCCACAGAGCACCTTGAGCCAGTATACCGGGAGAGCCTCACCAGCATCATAAAATTAATATTCTTCTTCAGAGGAGAGACAAATTGAATCTGTACCTGCTGGGGCCAGGATAAAATTACCCTTTTCCACTTATCAAAAAAGAGCCTGACGACCTTCTCTGATCCCCTGGCTAGGTATTGTCTTTCAGTAATCATTTGTAGCTTAATGATGTTAGCGAACTCGCTTAACGTCAGGGCCTCAAGGGCTCCCCATTTGAGAAATATCATGTGTCGGGCTGCCAAAATAACCATGTTGATTAATTGTCCCTCACCTTTAAGTCGCCCATATTCTTTTAGAAGGAAAATATGTCTTAATTGAAGAACACACTCCTCTTGTAAAAACCTATTCACCCAAAATTGTATTCTGCTCCAAAACTGGGGCAATTCCATATACAATGTTGCAGATCTGCTCCTACTTTCTGACATTTAAAGCATTTCCCCTTATCCCCATTCGGTTCCCATTTGCTCATCCTCATTGGGGTTAGATAAAAATTATTTAGAAGCTTAACCTGTGATTCTTTCCAACTTACTACTCTTGTGGCAGCATCTGCTAATTTAATACTCCTCTCAATATCTTCGGCTTGCACCGGATTAATATATTTAATGAGAAACATTTTCCTTTTGTTAATATGTTCTTTCCCTGATATATTTAATAAGAGTTTATACCAGTATGATATAGATCTTTTCCCCGCCGCATATAATTTCACTCCTGAATCAATTCCTGGGTCCCACACAATTCTATGTGTTTGCAGAGATTTCAGGAGGTAACTTCGGGCTTGTAAATAAGCGAAGAATGTATTTGGAGGTAACTGATATTGTTCAGCCAATTTTTCAAATGTTTGTATCACTTGCCCTTAACCCTGAACTAGCTGGGAAAAATAACGTAACCCTCTCTGTGCCCAAATTTTAAAGGCCGGATTATTATTTATCCCTGATACAAAATCGGGGGTACCAATAAGCGGCAAGTATTTAGATATATGGATATCTTGACCTACTAATCCGCAGAATTTCTGCCATGCACGAACCACATTGGCAAAAGTTAAGAGCGTGCTAACATTGCTGGGCAGCATCCTAAATGGGTGGTGTAGGATTGCCTTAAGATCAAAAGGTTTTAATAGCATAGATTCCATGTCAAAATAGGTCACATTGTTAGCTTCCGTTAACCAGTCTACTCCATATTTCATAAGGGCCACTATATTATATCTTACGATGTCCGGCAAAGCCAGCCCTGCAAATCTTTTGCTTTAAACAAGTTTCACAGTAGCTATTCGAATTTTCTTCTTACTCCAAATAAACTGCGCACACGCTCTATTGTACCTTGCAACATCTCGTTTATTGATCAATAATGGTAGATTTTGCATTAGGAACAATAACCGGGGGAAAGCGATCGTTTTAATCAAGACTATTTTTGCAGAAAGCGATAAGTATTGTATGTTCCACTTACCTAATCTACCCTCTAGACTATCAGAAAACTCTGAGTAATTGAGCTTATACCATTCTTTAGGGTTTTTACTTATTTTGATACCTAAATAGTTTAACGATTTTACTACTTTGAAACCATGTTGTGACAAACTCGCTCTTGTTTGGTTGATCCAAAGCAACTCTGACTTTGCCTTATTAATTTTATATCCAGAGAAAGAGGTAAAATGATTGATGATTGCCAAACATTTAGGAATACTTTCTTAGGTATGTTGTAAAAACAACATAATATCGTCAGCGTACAAAGAAATTACGACACTATGTTCCCCAAAATCTATTCCCTTTAATTCTTGCCTAAGTTGAACCGCCAATGGTTCTAATGCTAAATCAAAAAGTAAGGGCGACAGTGGGCAACCCTGTCTCGTACCTCTTTGCAAAGTTATAAACTGATATAATTCACCGTTAACCAGCAATTGGGACCGTGGATTGGTATAAATCCTTTTGATTAACTGAATCAAGTTTCCTTCAAAACCAAATTTCTTGAGAGACATAAATAGATGATCCCAAATTATGGAATCAAATGCTTTTTCTGCGTCGATCGTAAGCATAGCTAGGTCTGTTTGTGATTTTTTTATTAGAAATCTGTGCAATGTTAAAATAATGGTCCAGAATAACTAGCACGCACCCTGCGCATATTCCGAACCGGGTTTCTCCCTGGAATAAATCCAGATTGATCATTGTGGATCAGTTTACCAACTCCTTTCTTTAATCTATCTGCAATAGTAGCCGTTAAAATTTTGTAGTCTTGATTCAGAAGTGAAATTGGTCGGTATGACCCCAATTCGTCTATTGCTTTTCCTTTCTGTTGAATTAAAGTCACTGTTGAGTCCGTAAAATAAGGTGATTTTAGGTTCCCCTGTACAAAATAGCTATTATAAAGTTCTACTAATGTTCCCGAGATATCATTCTTGATAATTTTATAGAATTCTGCCGGAAGTCCATCAGGCCCCGCAGCTTTATTGGTTTTAATTCTATCTATCATGTTTTTAATTTCCTCCTCTGTTATCGGGGAATTCATCTGCTCTAATTCTTTTTTATCTATTATTGGGACCTGGATCTTTTGCCAAAAATCCGACATTCTTGTCTAATCACTATCCTTACTCAAAGGACAGTTCCTGGTAGTATCTGAAGAAGGCCTCTCTGATCTCTGTTGGATGGGTGAGTGCTTTAGGCCCCTCTTTGATAAGTGGTATTAGGTTACTTTTTTTCCTGTAATTTATTAACTTTGCCAGATGCTTGGTGGCAATCCCCTGATATCCTTGATAGAATGCCCTTGTTCGGATATCCTCCTTTGCCCATTTTTCTCTCAAAAATGTCTCGCACTCTAGTTTAGCTGCTTTGTAGCTATTCCAGGAAAAGCTATTTGGAGTAGACACATATCTCCTATATGTATTTTTAAGTTGGTTCGCTAGTTGAATCTCCCTCTCTGTTGTCTTTCGCTTTCTTATGACCATATAGATAACCTCACCTGGCATCACTGCTTTTCCTGATTCCCAAAGTATTTCTGGGCTGCTCACGTCCTGACTATTCTGGCTAAAGTACACTTTCCATCTTTCCGATAAGAAGTTTCGGAATTGTTCATCTAAAAACACATATTTAGGGAAGCAAAACAAATTACTACTTCTGCCTATGATCACTGTATCCTCAATCTTCAAGCTTATTATCGTGTGGTCTGATATAACTATCTCATCAATATGTGTCTCTATTCCCAGAGTCAGTAACCTTTCATCTATCAGAAACATGTCTATGCGTAAAAAATTATTGTATGATTTAGATTCACACGAAAAAGCGCGCTCATCTGGGTGCTGCACACGCCAGATATCTCTTCATTTTAGTGTCTTTGCAAATTCTCGTAGGAGCTTTGCCTCTCTATTATGTTTCCTAAAGGCTCCCGACCGTAGCCTATAAATCTCTGGGCACATTGTCGCATTAAAGTCTCCGGCCATCACTATGTTTTGTCCTAGGTAAGTTGCCGATTTATTTTTTATCATTTCCCAGAATTCTGTCTCAATTTCATTTGAACCATATATGTTACAGAACGTCCACAGTCTATTATTAATTTCGGCTTGTACAAATATAAATCTCCCGCTTGGGTCTAACATTTAATTCTTTATCACATATGTCAAATTCCTACTAAACATTATGGCCACTCCACACTTCCTACTATTACAAGGAGTTGCTATGATTTCAGCAATCCAATTAGTTTGCAACTTTTGTATTTCCGCCACTTTCAGATGCAACTCTTGCAAAAAGATGACATCAGGCTTTTGACGCTTTAACATTTTGAGCACATTTTTTCTTTTAATAGGGGAAGTAACACCTCCTACATTCCATGACACACACTTCAACATTTAATAAAAAAATTTATGTTTTAAACCATTATCATATACCTTTAACTTTCTTCCTTTCTGTCCTAAAGTAAGGTCCAATCTAGCCATTGCCACTACCGACATGCCTACCGCACCTGGTGTTCCCCGGCGGTCGCCCATACCGGTACTGACCAGGCCCAGCCCTGCTCTACTTCCGAGATCAAATGGGATTGGGTGTTCAAGGCCGCTTGGCAGTAGACCTGCAATACACAAAATAAAACTGTCAAAACTCAGGACACACATAAAAGAGAGATAGAAAGGGAGATACGAGAGAGAGAGAGAGAGAGAGAGAGAGAGAGAAAAAAAAAAGGGAAAAAAACCCCTAAAAGAAACACCCCCCTGCTACAAACAGAATAAATACCCAACATATTATACATCCTCATTATTCTATATTAGTACATAAACATAAGCATCCTATCGTGACTCAACCCCCTTTTCTAAGCAATATTTTTTGGCTTCTGTTGCTGTATTCAATACGGTCACGTTCCCTTCTGAAAAAATTACAATTTTGGCTGGATACCTAATGTTGGCCTGAATCCCTGCCTTGATTAAGCTAGAACAATAGGGTGCCATTGTCTTTCTCTTTGAGGAGGACTCCATTGAGAAGTCCTGAAACAGGAAGACAGGTCTCGTACCTAGCTTGAACCCCTGAATTTTCCTATAATGCCTCATATTCTGTACCTTATGTTGGAAGTTTAAATACTTAATTATCACCATCCTAGGGCGCGAGTTACCTTCTTGAGACACCCTTACTACTCCTATCCTGTGTGCTCTCTCTACATGTATTTTTTCTACCGGCTGCATCCCTAACAATTGTGGTAAGGTAACTGAAGCAAATGATACTAAGTCTAGATAATCGCTTGACTCAGGTAGACAAATTATACGGATATTATTCCTGCGGGACCTGTCTTCCAGGTCCTCTATTTTAGATTGCATCATTTTAATTTTACTCTCATAGTTGGCCCAGTTGGTATCTTGTGCGTTTTGTCTATCCTCAACTACTGAGATTCTTTCTTCTACTTCTAGTATCCTATTTGAAAAAGACCTGATCTCAGTGGAAAGAGGGGCTATCTCCTTTTTAACTGAGTCAAATTGGGGTAAAAGCATTTCTGCAAGTTGATTGAGTGTCAGCTGTTTCTCAGTGCCTATTAACTGAGGATCCATATTATCCTCCACACCTGTCTCCTGTACTGTTTTTGACTTTTTATCTCTCTTGGGGGGCATCGCAGGGGACCTGACTTTGAGATTGGAGATATATCTTTCCATGAAGTGTGTGGTGATGTGATAGTGTAAATAAAATTTAATTTAGTTGTGGTTATAATTAGATCTGGGGGGAAAAAAAACAGAAAAAAAAAACAAAAAACAAAACAAAAAGGGAAGTGAGATAAACCACTCTCTGCTGAACCAGAGTGGATCAAGTGCACCTATTAACTAATAGTACCCAATGTGCATTTGCAGGTGTAGTTGCTCTAAGGGAAGTACAAATAAAGGAGCTCCCCCTAAGGAGTCCTGGTGAGGCTTCTAGTGCCTGTATATTGTGTGGTGGGAAAATAGAGTATACCAAATAATTTGAGAGAGACTGACTGTCTCACTACGTACCCTCTCTCCTAACTAATCAGCACAAATTGTTCACTCTCACCTGTGACCCTTTACAAAATATTTATACTTAGTAGTCTTCCCAAGTTATCCAGCACTTTCTATTGATAACTTATTAACTCAACCTAAACATCTGTTAACATAATCATGAGTGCCCTTTCTCCTGTCTGATCCGCACAAATAACTTTTCCGTCTCCCCTGTATCCCTTTTCCTTATCTCTGGGATTTCTTAACCTTCCAGTATTATACCGTTTTTTCTACTAGCTTCGTCAATGATATGTGAAAAGAGGCTCAGTATAGAACCCCCAACTACTTAACTTCAAACTTGGCCTTTATAACTCAGCGGGGCTCTATCTGACTTGCTGAATGTGGCCACAGTCTCTCAACAGTCAGTTTATGGTGTTCCAGCTAATCTGCACTGTCCACAGCGTATCCTTAAGCTCTATAATTTAAATGCTCAGCTTCAAGGTTGACCTCCGGGTATAATGCCTTTAGTCAGCGGATCTTAATGGCTCTCCGGCAGCCCCACCGCAAAAGTGAGCCCTGACAACTCCAAGCCACCAAACCCGTCACTCTTCAACCCCCATTCCGACACAGTTCTTTGGCACCAATAACACCTCTATATTCCTATGCAGACACACAGACAAAAGCGTTCAATCTCCACCGCCTGCAAAGGTAATACTTGCGTGGTCTGCTGCTCGTCTGCCGGCCTGCTGCCTTGCAAACGATCTGCTCCTCTGATCGGCCACTTGCCTGGGTCCAGGCGAGACACCTCCCGTCTGTTCCAGGGCAGGTCGGCTGGTCGGTGAAGGTATTGCCGTGCAACCCCGTTCGAGGGTATGTTCCGGTGTTGGTGCGGTCCGAGGGTGTACTCTCAGCGTCTAATGGGGGAATTCTGTCATCCGGCTACAGCCGCTCTCCGGTGTGGCTGCTGGTGTTGTGCGTGTATCCGTGGCTGATACCACGCAGCTAAATAACGGTATGAGGGACTTCCATCGCGGTTGTATGCTCTCCCCAGGTAGGTCTCTCACTCCCAGCAATAGGAGAATTTGTAGCGGGATGTGTTGGTATTCGGCTCTCTCTCACAGAGCACTAGCATGTACGCCTGTTGCACGCTCCACCCACAGGAAGTCCGTCACAGAAAGAGTGATTGATTTATGGAATAAACTTCCTCAAGAGGTAGTAGCGACAAACACTGTGGGGGACTTTAAAAATGAATGGGTCAAGCATAAGGTTATCCTACAAACTAGATAAGTTTATACTGTTAGGTAATATCGGGCAGACTTGCTGGGCCTATGGCTCTTATCTGCCCTCAATATCTGTGTTTCTATGTTTCTCTTGCTATCATCTGTTGAAAATCAATGTGTTAAAGAGTGGACAAAATACAGTAAATAATGACATTTTATTATATTTTTATTGTTATTATGTTGGTTTTTTTTGGGCCAAGCATAATGAAACATTATATAGGTGATTCAATTTAAAGTGTAATGTCCCTTTAACGTGCAATGATTTTTTTTGACAAATGATCTATTAAACTGTTAATTCTTATTTTTTATATGTCCATGCAGCCATAAACAGTGCAACTTTCAATGATAAGATGCCTCTGCTGTCTAACATGTTAAGTGATGCCACATAGAAGTGCACTGCAGAACACATTTGCAGATCTGCATAGCTTTGATCAATGTCATTGATGTAAACTATACTGTTGTTTGTAACAAATTGATTTTGTTCAATGAAAGCTCTGCAGAATGGATAAATCATCCTGATCTTTTGCTCTTAAATGAACCTGCTAATTTGTGCATCTCTGCTTTGTTTAATCAGACTATGGGGCCTCTGTTGTAGAATATGAATCGTTAATGGAATGTAACAACCCCTTAATCAGGATCAACAGGTTTTGTTTCAGATTCTCTGCACTTTTATAGCAGTACCTGTCCTGAAAATGTATTCTTAATAGTTTTAACCTTTTTTAACCTTGTTAAACATCACAATTTCCTTAACCAATTAGACTGTCTACTAATATTTTAAGGTTTTGACTGAAATGATAACGTGTAACAGTATATGAATGGTAAATAAAACAAAGAAAATTAATCATAGGATAAAATCAGCCTTAGTATTTATAAAAGTAGAAAAAAGAGAGGAATCCAAAGCGAGTGAACAAATGGCAACAATACAAAAACCGCACTAGTTAAAAAGTAAAAAACTTCAACAATTTATTCAGTAAAGCGTAAAAAACTTACAAATTCCCGGACATACACAGAGGAGTGTAGGATAGTAGAACTCGATCTACGTCACCTGACAGGTTTCACGCCGTTGTGGCGCTTTCTCAAAGACGCACATTAATAGTAGTATACATAATTTCACGAATATCTTATATCATCTAATGATATTGCAATATCAACTGCTGCATATTTACGTAATCTAATGATCAATTGTCACATAAAGCTATTACCACCAGACTTCAGGTCTTATCATTTAATGTACACACCTGCATTAGAGACATAGGGGCTGATTTTTTATAGCACAAGGGTTCATTGATAAATGCCGACATACACTGTTGGCATTTATTATTGCCCAAGCATTTCTCGTGAAATGCTTGTGCAATGCCACCCCCTGCACATCCACTAGCAGGGGGTGTCAATCAACCCGATCATATCCGATCGGGCTGATTGCTGTCAGCCGCTTCAGAGGTGGTGGACGAGTTAAGGAGCAACAGTCTTACGACCGCTGCTTCTTAACTTC